>NC_061072.1:13621244-13701759 GCF_021917145.1 Hypomesus transpacificus | reverse complement strand
ATGTGTGTGTGTCTGTGGGGGATGTAGGGGGTGTGTGGGTGGGGGGGGTCACTGTGGGTGCGAGTGTGGGGAGTGGGGGTGTGGGGGGTAAGGGTGTGAGTGTGTGGGGGGGGGGGGGGGGGGGGGGTAAGGGTGTGAGTGTGGGTGGGGGGTAAGGGTGTGGGACCTGAATAAAGCTCCTAATGTGCCATCCGTCCCCACGCTGGGATGTCCACAATCCGAGCTTCCTGTGTTGGCGGGCTCTGTATGGACCATCTGATGACGGTAATCACACACAGATGCTGCAGAGGGGAGAAGGACAGGGAGGAGGGGGACAAGTGACTCTGAAAAGAATATTCAAGAGAGAAGTGAAGGTCACAATTGTGGTTATTCTGAAGTTGAGGGGACCTATTGATGCTGTCGTCAGGGCGGTCTGAGGAGGCCTCCACAGTGACGCCTTGGCCCGGGGACAACCTTGTCATCTGTCTCCAGAAAGAAACTTTTCAAAATCAGCTCCCCATGAAAAATGTGTTCAGCTTCCTTCAGGGTCTTTTCACAGTCCATTTATTCCTTTATCTAAAATCGAGTTCTTCTCAGCTCAAGATGGCCCTAGGATATTTCATCATCACTTTTACAGTATAATACAAGTTAACACCGTCCATTACTGTAATCCATCCAACCATTCATCCAACAGTGTATCCAAAATGCTAACCATTCATCCTTTCATCCATTCCTCCCTCCTCCCATCAACCATGTATTCAGCCTGCAAACCATTTATCCCTCCCTCCCTCCCTCCATCCATAAATCCATCCGCCCTATCCATCAACTACCCATTTTACAAACCATCCTTCCACCCCCTCCCCTGCCCTCCCCTGCCTGCCTGCCCTCCCCTGCCTGCCCTCCCCTGCCAGCCTGCCCTTCCCTGCCTGCCTGCCCTCCCCTGCCTGCCCTCCCCTGCCAGCCTGCCCTTCCCTGCCTGCCTGCCCTCCCCTGCCTGCCTGCCCTCCCCTGCTCTGCCTGCCCTCCCCTGCTCTGCCTGCCCTCCCCTGCCTGCCTGCCCTACTCTGCCTGCCCTCCCCTGCTCTGCCTGCCCTCCCCTGCCTGCCTGCCCTACTCTGCCTGCCCTCCCCTACTCTGCCTGCCCTACTCTGCCTGCATGCCCTCCCCTGCCTGCCCTCCCCTGCTCTGCCTGCCCTCCCCTGCCTGCCTGCCCTCCCCTGCTCTGCCTGCCCTCCCCTGCCTGCCTGCCCTACTCTGCCTGCCCTACTCTGCCTGCATGCCCTCCCCTGCCTGCCCTCCCCTGCTCTGCCTGCCCTCCCCTGCTCTGCCTGCCCTCCCCTGCCTGCCTGCCCTACTCTGCCTGCCCTCCCCTGCTCTGCCTGCCCTCCCCTGCTCTGCCTGCCCTCCCCTGCTCTGCCTGCCCTCCCCTGCTCTGCCTGCCCTCCCCTGCTCTGCCTGCCCTCCCCTGCTCTGCCTGCCCTCCCCTGCTCTGCCTGCCCTCCCCTGCTCTGCCTGCCCTCCCCTGCTCTGCCTGCCCTCCCCTGCCTGCCCTACTCTGGCCAGCTATCTGCAGTGGCTCCCAGCAGCACAGGGCTAGTCAGCAGGGGAGGGACAGGGATTACCCTGACAGATCACTGAGGATCATCTCAAATCTTGATCATTTTGTCTTTCTGTCAAGTCAAGCCAAAACAAACGGCTTTACAGCAACAATCACTTTAAACGTCATTCTCTCAGGCCACTGGCTGGATGAAGGGGGTTGGGAGGGGGAAGCAGGGTGGTGGTTGGGGGGGGGGGTCTGTTTGACTGGTATTCCAGTGCAGAGATCCACCATCTTGTCATGCATAAGATTGAACAAAACACACTGAACAGTGAGGTTATCTTGGTAAACGTGAGGTCCAAATGGAAAGGGAACCTGGTGCAGAATGAAGCAGCACACTCCACCAGCAGAGCTACAGAGGTAAACTTGGTTTCTATCAGATCTGAGAGGAGTTATAATGAGCTGGACTTTATTGCCTGCTCAGTAATATATGCATCACCCCAGTGTACAATACTAACCAGCACACAAGGCAAAACCTGATCTCACTATAGGGCTGAGGCTGTGCGTGTTTGGATGTGCTCCTGTGTGTGTGTGTGTGTGTGTGTGTGTGTGTGTGTGTGTGTGTGTGTGTGTGTGTGTGTGTGTGTGTGTGTGTGTGTGTGTCTGTGCGTGCGTGCGTGTGTGTGTGCGCGCGCGTGTGTGTGTGTGTGTGTGTGTGTGTGTGTGTGTGTGTGTGTGTGTGTGTGTGTGTGTGTGTGTGCGTGCATGTGTGCATGTGTGTACAGAATCTGCAGGATGGAGAGGGGCCAGGGAGGTATATATGACAGAGTTCTAAACAGGAAACGAACTGCAGCAGGCAGATGCTTCATGCTGTCTGGATATTCACTCTTCACGTTCACACACACACACACACACACAAAGAGAGAGAGTTGGTGTGTGGGAGAAAGAGAGAGACAGAGACAGAGAGATCGACAAAGAAAATTGTGTGAGAGAGAGCAAGAATATCCATCTTCAGACAATTATTCTTACCTTACTGGAAATTCTTCTGTCCTCAGTAGTTCGCTTCAGGAATGCAACGATGCTTGATGTTGCACTCCGATGTTTGCAACTCAGCCCGTAACAGGACCATCGGCAACAGCAAGATGATATTCAATGTAAATATCTCCGACTAAAAATGTGTTCAGTAAAGAGGCAGGCTGGGTGTTGGCGCTCACGCGACCGTCTTGGAATTCCAATAACCGGCGGAAATCTCTTCAACCGTTATCGAGGCATTGTCTACCTCAACCGGTGTCCCCGTATCGACGGCGGGTTGTAGTCTGTCCCGTAGTTCAGGGTAGCTCTAGCGTCCGCCCACGCGAGGAGATGAGAGGGCAGGCAGATGGATGATGGATGGAGAACTGTCAAAAGTCTCCGCCCTCCGGTGAAAGCGCGCTACAGCAAGTACACGTTAGTTCCAAACCAAACCTATTCACAATTCTTTGTTTGTTGATCCATCTGTGGATTTCTTCCAATAGACACGTGATTTCGAACATTTGCAGCGTTCTAGCTATAGGCCTACCCAAAAGTCCCAGCATACCTCCTAATGTGAAAACATGGTCTACGTGGGATTGACCTGACACAGTCCACTGTAAGATCCTACACAGACTGGAGGTCTGGTGTTCAGTCCCGACCAGCTCCTGTTTCAATCTTATCATCCCACCTTAGTATCACACACACACACACACACACATACACACATACACACACACAGAGCTAGAGGATGTGTTTGATGTGGGCACTGGATCTCACAGGATCATTATAACTGCATCACCTTGAGACACAGTTAACTGCTTAAGTGTGCACAGAAGAAAAGAGACGTGTGTAGTTACACACATGTAAGTTAGACCCTCCTCGGGGCAGATTGATTTAGAGTATGTGGGGGGGGGGTTGGAGGGGGGTCCAAAGAGACCAGACCTGGTGGCAGATTTGTGGCTTACGGTTAGAATCTGAGAGCATAGCTGAACAGTCAGAGGTAATGTGGACCTGGTCCCCAAGGATCTGAACAGTTCATGACACCAACATTTAGTTACTGCGAAAGAATAGAAGAACTGGACCCAAGTCATTTGTCTGTGAATATGTTTGTGTTAGAGAGTGTGTATTTAGTGCTGTTGATGTTTGCGCTTGTGCATGCTTAATTCCTACGGGACAGCAATTTACAACAGTAGACAACCATAAACACTTCATCGCCGTGGAAACAACAGAGGGACCACAGAACCCTGGCCACAGGGCCAATGAGGAGGTAAAAAGGCAGAGGTCTAGAGTTACCATTTGTCTGCTTGTAGGCTACTCTTTTATTCTCTTTTTAAAGAAAGAAAGAAAGAAAGACAGAAAGAAAGAAAAAAAGAAAGAAAGAAAGAAAGAAAAAGAAAGAAAGAAAGAAAGACAGAAATGAAAGAAGAAAGGGGAAAGGAAATAACGCAGCAGAATAATTTTCACTAAAGTAAATCTGTCTCACCAAAGTACAGAAACATCTGTTTATTTAGAATGACATCTGTTTTATTCAGAATGCTCTGACAGTTGAGGGGCAGTGGTGCATGACTGCCTCTGGAGCAGGTGTGTATGAGAGATGAAACACATTCACCAACACACAAACACACACACATTACACATGACATGGACGCACAGCTAAAAACTTCAGAGTATGTTACTAAAAACAGTAACATGACTGTAGCTCAGGTAGCATGTGTGTGTGTGTGGTGGTTGTATCTGTGTGTGTGTGTGTCGTGGGTGTATCTGTGTGTGTGTGTGTGTGTGGTGGGTGTATCTGTGTGTGTGTGTGTGGTGGGTGCATCTGTGTGTGTGTGTGTGTGTGTGGAGGGAGTATCTGTGTGTGTGTGGTGGGTGTATCTCTCTGTGTGTGTGTGTGTGTGTGTGTGTGTGTGTGTGTGTGTAGGTGTGTGTGTGTGTGTGTGTGTGTGTGTGTGGTAGGTGTATCTGTGTGTGGGTCCAGAACACCTTGATTAAACCTGTCCTGATTCAGGTACTAGAGCAGGACTCTGATGTCCCGCACGCCCAGGGTTCAGCCAGATGCTGCTGGTGAGGACGATCCCCCAGGTGATGCTGGTGAGACAGGAAACAGCCAGAGACAACCAGAGAGACTGAAAGAGGGACTGAGGGGAGACGAGTCAAACGACTGAAGATTTAAACATCCTAGCATCTGCAACCACAGGACTACAGCCCCCAATGGGAGGGGTGAGGGGGCCTCACGTCATTAGTCTGTTTGTGTCTTCAACTTCCTCCCCTGAACGCTTGCCTGCCGGGGGGGGAGGGGGGGGGGGGGGGGGCTGTTGCTCGGTTACGCACCACCGGGTGATTTCCTCCCAATGGAGCTTTGGACAGGAAGGAGCTCTGGCATGGCTTCAGAGGAACAGGGTCAGGGGACTGGGGCCGCGACACACACACATACACACACACACTCTTACATCAATGACATGGCCTGCTGACCACAGGAGAGCTGTAAAGCATTATAAACTACCTCTAGATTTGTGTATGTGTGCTGCGTGTGCGTGTGTGTGTGCTCAAGGTTACATGTCCCACCCTCCCATATGTCTCACTGTCACTTCCCCTTCTCTCCTTGTGTCCTTTCACATTTTCATCAAATTGCCTCCCTCGAATGAAAGGGGAAGCGAGAAGGAAAAGCCAGAAATTAGCTTTCAAAGGATTCAACTCTAAGGCTCCCATTAGATCCATGACTTGGCTCCAGCTTTGCTAGCATTGCCAGTCGCCTTTTGAATCAAGTCCCGTACTAATGAGGAAACAGATGCGGTGGGAGACAACCAGCAGGCTTCCTCCTTCACCCAGGATATCCTGTTGTCATGCACAAGATGATGATGTTCTGCCTCAGCGGAGTTGTTTACCTAGAACAGCGGCTGTGTGCCCACACTTCTGTGACCCCCCCCCCCCCCCATACACCACACACACTCACACCACACATACTCACACCACACACACTCACACCACACACACACTCACACCACACACACAAACTTTTCACTCTCTCTGCCTCCTTCACACAGACACAGATGCACACAAAGACTCTGCAATAGCTTCTGTTGATACCCTTGCTGTTTTGTATTCCGGTTGAGCCTACATGTAGGCCATTGCAGAAAGCCACTTTGCTTTGTGTTAGGCTTGTTACGGGGCTCTGCTACAGAATGCAAGCTCTCTGTCTCATGACTGTGAACAGAGATGCAGAGTGAGGTCACATTCTGACGGGGGTTCTGTGGTCTTCACAGATGTTAAATCTTCTACTGTTCACTGAGGTTCTTCTGTACATGAACATAGAATCTTCACCTATTGCATCATAGGTAGCTAGTTGACAAGGAATGGATCATTGCTCTCACCGTCGATAAAAACCTACTCCCCTGCTATGGTCTGTTTATGGTAGCTCCATGTTTGTGCTACAGTCACATTCATCACCTATTCTTAACATGTCAGAGGGGAATGTGTGGGTCTCTTTGTGTTGTGTACAGTATGAGTAACACACAAACACACACACACACACACAAGGTGTGTTTTCAAAATGAGTCATACCAGAAGAGGTCAATGTGTGACCTAGAAAACCGTTTTGACTCACGGTGAATGAATCCAGAGTGAAAAACAGAGATGGGCGGAAATAGTAGGAAGAAAGTGAACGAGAATTGGAAGGGGAAGGCAACGGGAACAGAAAAGAGGAGGAAGAGATTGTTAACTTGATGAGAGGAAAGATGGAGCTTATTGTCCGTTTCACCGCATACTCAGTGATTAACATCATGTAGCCTACCTTACCCCCACGAAGTGCATCATTACCTCTGCTTCCACGGAGAAATGACTGATACTGATCTGACAAGAAAAGGTTGACAAGTGGTAGAGAGGACCTCATGTTTCCACCCATCCAGTCATTTTAAATCAGTCAACAGAAGTCTTTTTCATTTTTAGAGTCGCATTGAGATCTAACGTGACGCTCCTCTGCTTTCCAACCATAGACATGTGTCTGTTTCCAACGACAAATTGTGACACCTGCTGGACAATGTTCAGAACTCCATCTAGTCAACGGATCTCTGTTACTGAAGTGTAGTGTTGGAACGGGTCGGGCGAGATAGTCCGAGTCGTGTCAGGTGTTTTCGGGTCGTCTCTGGTCTTACTAGTTGTTGTTTTTCACGTACACCCGTCAATACAACAGCGATTGACGACGTGGTCATTTTGTATTTATTTACTGTTGCCAAAACCCTGAGAGAAAGAATTAAACAAATAGCTAATCATTGAGGCGATTACATATACAGTAGCAAGTGTAGGCCTATTTGTTTGGTAGCCTACTTGTTCCAAACTTGTTCTGCGCCTGTGGCTGGTTCAAAAAGGGAATTGAGTGGTACTAGTAGCAAAAGAAAGCATGACTGTGTGTTTGAGGCAGGCCAGTACAGTAACTCGTTAACAGATAAAGTTTATTTTGCTGAGTCATGCTAAGTATATTTTTACTAACATCTGACCTGGGGCAGATACACGTTCAGTAAAGAGGCATGGTCTGAGGGATGACGTGTACGAGGAGGGGCTTCTCTGGCCTCACGGTTCTGTCCCGACCTGACCGCCAGCGTGTGCTGCTGATAAGAGCAGCTGCAGAGGCTTTATCACTCATGGCCCACAGCCCCTCAGACACACCCTGCCCTGATCTCCTCACCCACCCTTCCTTCCCCTCTGTCCCCCCTCAGTTCTGTCAGCTCTTCACTCTCCCTGGTCTAAACAACACCAGTGGACACGTACACACACACACAAACAAATTGCAACCTAGTCAACACTTTACTGTTTGTATACATTCAACGTTAAACGTTATTGCTGTATCAATAGAGTTGAGAAGAACATGTTACCATGCAGTTTAACAGTAAATTCAGACAAGATGCTGAAGGGCATCAGATTGGAAACACATATTATTCTGCTTCCTTGCTCACTGTCTGTGTCCTCCCTTTATTTACACTGTTTTGAATACCTGTTCAAATGTAGGCCTATGTATTCCGCCAAAGTAGCCTATGGAAGACGCTAATTCGGTGCAACGAAAATACACAGGGCAGCGGTAGGCTAGATAGGCTGTTTAATAGTGCACCATAAATCTCCCGTGTCACAGAGAACACACATTTAAACAAACAATTATTCATCCGATCAAGACTATAGGGAAAGTCATAGTATGATGCACATGCACCGCAGAGGATGGTTGTTTACGTGCGCAACTTCTTGTGCGCAACCTACCCACTAACGTGCTTGGTTTCTGCGAAACATGGTTTCTGTGATAACGTTGACGAAGGAAACATCCAGAAGGGAAGAGCACCAACGCTACAAGAAGACACAGACTTTAATCGATTAAGACGACATACAATATTGTATTTAAATTTGTATACGGAATCTGTAGTGGTGTTAGTAGCTTTGAAGCTAAGATGGTTGACTAACACTTTCTAAAAAACTGTACCGTGCGCTTTGAAGATCTGTAAGCAGGTTAAATGCCGTCTGGATATTACACGCGCGTTTAAATAACTTTGGGATAGCTTGCAATGCTCTCAAAGTACGAGAAAGAGTTGATAAGTGAGATATGGGAAAAACTGATTCCTGTGGCATCTGATATTGGAGCAGACGCTCTCTTCAGGTAGGTTAGGTTAGGTAAGCCATTGGTTATGTCACTATTGCCCAAATGTATTTAAAGCTCTGAAGCAACGTTTTTGCTGGAATACCTTTTAATGTATGCAGTGAGGTTCACAATCCTGGTCCTCGGGCCTCCCTCCCTGCCCTGCATGTTTTAGATGTTTCCTTGTTCCAACACACCTGATTCAAATGAATGGTCGTAAGCAGGTTTCTGCATAACTAGATAACGACCCATTCATTGGATTCAGGTGTGTTGGAGCAGGGAAACATCTAAAACATGCAGGGCAGGGAGGCCCGAGGACCAGGATTGGGAACCCCTGCAGTAGCCTATAAATGGCCCGAAAATAGCTGTGTCGCTGTAATAGAAAAGAATAAAGAAAAAAAAGAATAAAAAGAAAACTCTTATTTGGACTACATGGAAATGGATTCTAAATGCAACACGTGTTGAAGTGGAGGTCCTATCATTAGAGTTTAGACTCCTCTTTAATTGCCAAGTTGGTTAAGTCCCCAAATATTCAAAACGGTTTGTAATCAGTAACCATCGTTGGAAGACGGAAGATTCAGGTAGTGTCTCTCCACTAAAAGGAATCGGAGAACATGTGATAAGACTATTGTAGGCCATGGGTAGCAGATTACATGTCAATGTGGAAGGTAAAGGTCACCAAGTTTAAGGAATCGTTTTAACTTTTTATCTTTCGCTGTTGCCTCCAGGATGTTCACGACTTTCCCCGGCAGTAAGACTTACTTCGCGCACCTGAATATCAACCATCGGTCCCCACACCTGCTGTCCCACGGGAAAAAGATAGTGCTGGCCATAGCAGAGGGAGCGCGAGACATCAGCTCGCTAACTGTTACCTTGGCACCTCTTCAGTCCCTTCATGCATACCAACTTCGAATTGACCCAATTAATTTCAAGGTTGTCTTTCAATCATATTTCTTTATGTTATCTCTCTTATCATCGAATTAGCTGTCAAATAAGAGATTTTACAGAAGGGTAGGCCTATATATGTTTGTCTTATTACTAGGGGGATAAACTTTTTACAAAGAGTATATCCCGATTTTTGTTGTTGAAAAAAGGATGTTATAAACACCTACAAAATATATTTGATGAATTATCAGAAAAAAATGGTGTTACTAATCATAGTTCTGTGCCTACAGCTTCTTTCTCACTGTATCCTCGTGACCCTGGCGTGTCACTTGAGGGGAAACTTCACACCAGTGGCGCATGCGGCCATGGACAAGTACCTCTCGGCATTTGCAGCTGTGCTGTCTGAGAAATACAGATAACGGCACCAGCATATGACATGCATGTTCTATTAAATTATTTATAATTTTTTTACTGAATATGTAGCTATTCATTAACGTATTTTTTTCTTTGCCTAATAAACTTTTAACACAAAATGTCAGTACAATTTAATTATTGATCACCTCTATGGGATTATGCCAAGACAAAATCTATAGAGCCCAAACCTGTATACAATACGCTACATAAAACAGGTTCACACTGTTTCATTTTAAATGCTATATTTACACCCCTCGTTTGGACGGGAATGATTTATTCGTATTCTGTGAAGTCAAAAACTACATCATCCCGAAACTACAAGTCAATTATGTTTCATTAATTCATTATTCTCAAGAATGATTTCAGCACACAGACTGGCTGAGCTATCAGTGACACGTATTAGGCAACACAAGCGTTCATTGCCGCTTGAGCATAACCTGGCGCTCTCCATGGTTCTGAAACAGTCAGTAGTGTCACACATGATCCATCCTGTATTGCACGATTTTCTTACTTGGAAGTAAAGGACCCATTTTGTTACCTCACATTGTAAATCGTACTAATAAACACTATTCTACCTATTTGTGGTCACGTAGTGTACAAGAAGGTGTCCTTTACTTCCGGGTAAGAAAATTGTGCAGGGTAGGATGGCTCGTGGCAATGACAACAAATAACTTATATTGACAAAAAACTTGTGCTTCTATACTCTTTGGTGACAAGTAGGCCTTGGCCTCAACACAACGTCACAATTGAGGCCTGTTGGGGATGACTACTCAATTGGAAACCTATTACAGTTTTTCATGATTGCTAAACCACTAAACCCCATTCTCTGAATCAAATGTTCAGTAACCTAAACCCATTTGTCAAATCAGACACTCTTTTGGCAAAACTCTAAACACATTCTCATTCACTAAACACATTTTGCACTGTGATGCACTTGTGCTGCAAAATGGTAAACACAAGTGGCAAACAGTAACCACACAACTACAACACAGTTGTCATCTGTAAAACACAATGACTCAAAATTGTTCACACTTGTTTCTAATGCTGGTTTGGAACAATGTTAGCTTTCACCGTGGTGTCCAAATACAAGAACAGTTCAACATCAACCAACATTTTTTACTGTAAATGTTTGCCCTCCACCATACAGCCCTTTTCTCAATCCAATTGAGTTTTTCTCTGTGTGGCGGTGGAGGGACTATGACCAAAACCCATATACCAGGGTAAATCTCCTACAGGCAATTGAATTGGCCTGTGGTGACACTGGTGTGGAGTGTTTTCAAGGCTGGATCCAGCACACCAGAGGGTTTTTTCTTTGTTGACAGTACTACAGTAAGTTAGAATGGTTACTGTAATATTTTCAAATCAAATCAAATGGACAGTATTTGAATAGCCCTTACAAGCAACGTCATAGAGGGCTTCACATATCTCCATAGAAATTGCCCCTCAGCCAACCTCAAGCTTCAGGGAAGACAATGAAAAACTCACTTGAGGAGGAAAAAAATAAGAAACCTTGGGATGGGCAATTCAGTGAGGGATCCCCTCCTCCAGAGACGGTTGGTGAAAGAGAGGTGCAGAACACAGGCTAAACATAGTCATACAGCAGGGAAGTGTCAATGGGTGTTAAAACACCAAAATCCAGTGTTTCAAAATCCAAAATCAATTTTCTTTATTGCTACAGTAAATGAATTTACTGTTTAAACATAGTACAAACATTGTGTCTAATGCTTGCTCCATAGAGTTTATATATTGATTGGTTGTGTTTATGATCTGAAAGCATAGTTTGATTTTGAGTACAGGTTACATGGTTAAGGAGCAAGTGTTTGATTTTGCCAGAAAAGTCAGAGGTTTTGGAAATGTTTGAAATGTTTTGAAAGAGTTTGAATATTTGGTTTTGTGTTTACAATTTTGAGAAAATGGTTGACTGTTTCAAGAAATGTGTTTTAGCAATCGTGAAAAACTGGTTGAAAAAAAATGAGAGATGTACTTAAGGCATTGTGCGTATAAGCATTCATCACAGACAGCGAGCACCAATAAAGTCACGAAAAACATTTTCTTTTGTTTTAAACGTCGTTTATTTTAAAATTCCTTTTCGTCAGCATCGGGGTCTAGATAGATAGAGGTCTACCCACCGGTGCTGGGCGAGGAGGGGTATTTAATGGTACTGCCTGCCAAGGGCAGACACCACCACAGACAGGAATTTGGCAAAGGCAGCCTGCATGTCGGGGGAAAATTCGTAGCCCATCCGCCCAGCGATAACAACAACCAGGCAATCAGCCAACAGCTAGAACAGAAGATGGATTAAAAGATATGTCAGTCATAATGCAGATGGATGTAACTTATGTGCTGGAACGTAAAGCTGCCCATTACAAGTCATGCAGTAGGCTACCCTGAGCAAGACTAAATTCGCATCTATTATTTGATTATATTTCAGATATCTGTACGGCTCACCCTGAAGTTGTCTGGGTCAACGTGTAGTTTCTCAGAGTGCAGCTCACTTAAGGCGGCATAAGTGTTCTTGATGTCATCCATGTTCTTCAGTGCGCGGTCCAGACCGTGCAGCACCAAGGTGCCGTGAGCAGCAATCATCGGGTTACACATGATGGCCTCCGCATTGTACAGGTTACCAAACCCCCCGAAATAACGCTGGGTCCAGGGATACACGATTAAACACCTAAACAGTGAAGGAATTCAGAATTTTAAACATTGACATGCACGTGCACACAGATAATTATGAAAATCATTGTAACTAGATTAGATGATCGATTATCTTCTCTAAGAATAGACCACTTATAAACCGAGTCAGCCATATTGCTCAAAGGTCAGATTTGGCTGTTGAGATGGTGTGGGAAATCAAGCTCTGGTTAGACGAGCCAGCCCTGCGTGTACCTACCTAGACAGAGCCTCTGGCCCGACGGAGTCGTAGTCGAGCTTGGAGAAGATTGTGTTGATGGCAGCGCGCTCGTCGTCTGTCCACTCGACCATTTTGACAGGTTATACTGTTTCTTGTGCTTTACAGGAAACTGTGTCGGTTGTACATCTGTCTTGGGTTTTTATGGAAGAAAGACGCTCCGCCTCTGTCCAGGAGAATACATCTGGTTGGCTGGCTGACTCCAGGTGTGCCGGTAGAGAACTGATGTTGATGCTGAAGATGATATCCTGAACGTGTGCAGCGATTAGATAACACCTTTTTCCTAGGTCTATAGCCCAATAACAATGATTTAGTTACTGTATAGGTTCTATTGAATTATTATATTAACTGTCAGTGAAGTTTTATGTATTGTTATATTATAATAAATTGTGCATACATGTTTCAATTTAAATTATGGTAGACTAAATGGCAATTTTTTAGAATTTAAACATATGAATGTTATATCTTCTGAATTAAGGTATCAATTTACTTGAACTGGTTTGTATTACTCTTTGAGGAAAGCTGACGTGTACATCTAATCATTAACATTCGTAACTTTGTTATTACTTCAATATAATAACTAATGTACAACTTTACTACTTTTATTACCTAGCATTTAGTTATGAACAATAACTTTTATGTATATATATATGTCGGTATATATAGACTAAATCGTCTAATATTTATCAACAACATTAACAACTTTGTTTTATTATCAACGTAAGTTTTTTTTCCAGAACATTAGTTTAAAAGCTCATGATGTTGAGTTGGATAATTACATTTAAATTCAGTAATTTTTTGGGAATCCATTTAAAAAAATACAATAATTCGTTTATTTGTGCATTATTTTTGGCACAATCTTGAAAAATAATCAACTTCATAAAACGTGTTTAATCCCATTAGTGATGTATTTTAATATACATTTGTGATTTAATTAGGCAAACTAAAGGAAGACTATCTTTTGAAAATTTAATTAGATGTTTTTTTATGGTCTTTCTTTAAAGGTCTATTTTACACTCAGATGCTTTCAGTATACATTTCAATACTTAAAATATGTAAACTCTCTCTTCCATCAAGTAGACTCCTTGTATGATCGGTATATTTAGTCAAGTACGTTATAAGTGGTTTGAACTCTGAATTCTTTGTGCTGTCCAAGCATTTGTCAACATATTGAATTTGGTGACAAATTAGGCTACATGCTAATGTAATTTTAAATTGTCAAACTATTTTTACACACCAACATGAACAAACCTTCATGTTACCTCACCCCGTGTAGTTTATACACAACTATTACCGATTTAATGTTTTCAAAATCACAAAACAAACGTAAGCGTTATTGCACCACTTTTATTTCTCAATGAAGATGAATTTCAAACACGAGAGACACATCTGGCTGGTGCGACATGCACGAACTGTGCCTGTCCTTTAGCGGTATTTCTCAGCCAGGGCCAGGGATAGGAGGGCCATAAACTTGTCCACAGCGACGTGGACTTGGGGGGTGAAATCTTCGGGGAACAGCATGGCCAGCACCACAAGGATGCAGTGGGACAGGATCTAAGGACGGAGACAGAGAGGTATGACTTGGCTGGTAAGTTATGCATTTAGCGACATAAACATTAATTTTGTATATCAGAAAGTGACCTGTTTTCCAGATCCTGTATCATGTTATGTTTATACAGTATGGTTTTGGTGTTGCATCGAGTAACACTTTGTGCTTGGTCTTTTGCTGTCATGTAGGCGTATTACCTTGAAGTTGACAGGATCAATCCTGAGCATAAAGGCGTGCAGCTCGCTAAGGGTAACGAGACCACCGACAATATCGTCGATTTTGCTCACGGCCTCGTAGACGCCACCCATGATAGTGATTCCATGCTTCCTGACTGGGGGAGACCCAGGGCTCAAGTCCTTCCAGTGGGCGAAGTATGACTTGGTCTGAGGGTAGACCACCAGCATCCTAGGGGGGAACCAAAGAAAAAAGCAGTGAGCACGATCAATATAATCAAGTCTATCATCCTCAATAAAAAGCTATGTTGTGTGCATGGCTACTGAATACAGAATCAAACTTAATTCATGCTGCAAAATTTTGAAACCCAGGCATGAAACTAATAGACTTACCTGGAGAGAGACTCAGTCCCGACCTCTTCGGACCTGCTGGACACCTTTGTGAAGAAGTCCTTGACTAAAGTTTTCTCCTTGGCTGACAGGCTCATTTTGGCTGACTTCAGTACCACACAAGCTGCTCAAGAAGTGAACGATGCTTTGGAAGGGACTGGGGTTCTAGAACCTGAGGCCTCCTTTATGTTGCAGGTCCATCCTGCTCCTCCTCCACTGGTCTGTTATTGGCTCAGGAGATAAAGTAAGTAAAATGTAGGTGAAAAAGAGAGAAAGAAAAAAAAAGGGGGGGGGTGCATCAGTTCTTTGAAATGTGGGTGTCGTCCCTCTTATCACGTGTCTAAAAATGGAACAGCTGATCCACCTCGCAGAGTTCAGATATAGATCATATCATCAAGAGCTAATGGGACGAGAAGTAGACCATACTGGTATGAAGTGCTAAGTTATTGGACGTTGTCGTGTGTTACGATCCAAACAGGTTTTTGATGGAGGTTTTTGCGGCACAGCAAATTTTACATGCAATTTTTATGATGATGAAAGTGGACATATATTACTGTAACACTAAGAGCACTCCTAGTGTTAAATTAACACTTTGAAATTTGTTGTGAGATAGTAAAAAGGGGAGGGGAATGGCATTGCCTATATCTGAGAGCTAAAAATAGAACTGACACTCTCCTCAAGTGTAATTTTAAAATGTATTTCGCCTACAAAGAGTTATTAAACATTACTTTCCCACAACTCTCATTAGTGATTCTATTAATTTTAGCCTTTGCCTTTTTATATCAAAGACACTCAAAATGAAGCTCAATAATTGTTTTTCTTTTTCGAATTGGTAGTTCTTAGATGTAACTGGGATATGTTTGAATAAGTCTGATGGTCTCAGCCCTCTCTGACAATGTGTTTGTTATAAATTCCCTGATTTGACCTAACATAGTTCAAAATGTATCAATTCGTTTGAGGTAGCCTATTGTTTAAATGATGGCAAGTCGACTCTAGATTTGGGTTTCCTGTGGGTGCGTGGTGAAAGATAACCGCAGTTTGCCATTCTTATCTCAGTGTCTAAAACTATATATAGGCTCATGTCACAGCTGGTTGTGGAAACCATTGATCTGTGGGAAAATGATCAAGCTTCTGCGTTTCTGAGCAGTATAGGCTGTACTCGGTTGTGTTTTTCTGTGAAATATAAATAATAAACAAACTATTCAATTATTGTTTTGCTACGCAACAAAATCATATTTTGTTCAACATTACTGAAATGACAATTCTGCATCCATTTGCTTCATCAAATGTGTTTGCCTATAGGCTAATAATCAAATAAAACAGTACAAATAAATGTTCTTTAATACAATTCATGCATTTTACAAACAGCAAGGCCAGATGGATATCAGTAACCGATGTGGGCCACACAAAAGAAGTTGAACAAATCTGGATATTCGTGGCAATGTTTTTGTATAGGCTACTGCAGGGATCTTCAGGGGGCTACTGCAGGGGGGGGGGGGGGGTCACATCCCCCTCACTTAAAAAGAGTCGTTTGGACGCCCCCACATTTGCAAACAAAATACTAGTGCATGATTGGTTTACTAGTCCAGCATTCTTTCCATTGCTTCACAATAAAAACCGTTCCACACTTTATCAGTAGGGGCAGTAGGAGGAATACCCACAGCAATAGAAATCCACTCCGCGTTTTCCTGGTTTCCTACACAAACAGCATCACGCACAACCATGCTAATCTGGAGTTTAACATCTTAGTTTTTCTCTGGACTGGAAAAAAAAAGTTAAAAAAAAAACACTATTTCAGAAATGTGTTCCAAATTAAACTATGTTGCTCAACGTTGTAATTTTGGTAATTTGCTGAATTTCATTGCTACATGTTAGTCTGTAATATGAAGGCAAAATTGATTCAACCATTAAAATCATATAATCTGAAATCTTATAGCCTACCCTCAGGATGTTATCTAATGACACAAGAGACACGTCCTTCTCTCCATATTAGTATGCTGCCCATGCATAATAAATTGGGTAAACTATTGGTAAATAGAGTATATGGCTGATACGTTTTTGGGCTGTGCCATTTAGGGAAACTGATGAAGAAAAAACGTGTCCCCCCCACTCTGAAAATGCTGCTGACGCCCATGGACCCCCTACTATATAAATTGCATACAGTTGTGTTTACATTATACTGGGCCTAGTGCCATAAACATAGCTACCCTGTTATTGAATGATTCAATACTAAGCTATTCAAATAAGACACACAATTTTATCTTTAACATGTGTTTTACACGTCAGCAACTGACATGTGTAAAACAAAATGAAAAGAGCATAAAAATGCCATGTAATACGTTCAAGCCTCAGTTTGATATTTCCCGGCATGACCTCACTCTATGGTTGTTATTATTATATGGCAACGACAGTACGAGCGTTCTGATTGGCTAATGGGTAGTCATGCCAGCCACGTATTGACCTCATCGCCGGTCTGCGGTCTGATAAGTATTAGGTGGGTGCGGTTCGACATACCTGCGGCTGCATGAAACGACCGGCGAGAGTAGCCGCTTGCAGTCGGGGAGGGGTTAAAAACGCCTCCTCAAAGTCGGACAAAAAGTCTACCCAGAATTCACTGTTTTATGTCAGCCGCCTGATGTTCTTCTCCTGTGCACTAGCAACTCCGCCCAGGCTGCGAGTTTTTCAGAGGATATCTCGGTCTGTTTTTATGCGTTGACCCAACCAATCCTGTAGGTTGTCAATCAGCCACCATATAGGGAACACCTGTAGAGGGATGTCTCACAAGCACAGACAACAAATAAACAAAAAGAGAGAGTCTGTCCCGCCCCCAAACATATGTTCAATGTGATGGCATTTGCCCCGTTTCAATTCTCCCCTCTGTGGTCGTCCCGAGCACAGTCCTGATACATTCAATGTGTCAATTTTACCCCCTTTACACAGCTACAAATCTTTTCTCTATGTCGTTCATAACTGGACTTTTAAGTTATTTATTTTTTTACACATTCTACCAACTTGTATGCCTATAGAGCTGTTTTCTGGGAAATCAGATGCGTTCTCGGAGAAAACGATTGATAAACGGCCTTTATCTGGCCTGCATTGGAACTGCTCCTCCTGGCTCTCTGCCACGAATGACACTCACCCACCGCTTCAACGGTCTAACGCTGCCTGTGATAGGGACCATGAGCAAACACAGGGGCGAATCTAGGTTCCCACTTTTGGGGGGGCTAAGCCCCTAGATAAACTTATAATTTTTCCTGTGACCCAGCAAAACTAGGGGGGTCTGGGGGCATGTTCCCCCAGAATAAATGTTTGAAAATGTCCTTTTAAATAGTGTCCTCTAGTGGGTTTTAGGAAGAGAAATTGACACATTTAGATTTAAAATATGAGGGCTAACGAATCTTTTGGGGGGCTCCAGCCCCCCTAAAATAGGGCTAGATATGCCCATGAGCAAAGAAATTAGAAATGTCAAGTAAGTTGCTCTTCAACTGCAATAAAAATACATTCCTTAAAAATAATGAAGACCCAATGACTAAACCAAGGACAGCATAGCATTCATCTTGAACTGTTTAAAATTGTTTTGATGTTCATTGGAACGTCGATGGTTCATTCTCTTCATTGGTTGAAGAGTTATGACTTTTTTCAGATATTGTTGACTGTTCCTATGCGATGACAATTAATTGAGCCTAATCAACATTTAAAAAATTAGGTTCAAATAATAAAAACACTGATGTCATGAAGCACATTTTACAAAAAAAGACACAACCTGTTAGGTTTAATACATTTTCAGTTCTTTATTTAAGAGTTTATCATTTAGAAGTATCTGTATCCTGATGCATGTAGGCTCTAGTGGTACTGTCTGCACAGGGCTGACACCACAGACTGCAAGAACTTCTGCCAGTGCCCCTGCACGGTGGCAGTGAAAGCGGGTCCCATCTTAGCGGCAATAACGACGGTAAGGCAGTCTCCCAGAAGCTAGAAGAAAAAACGAGACCGTATTTTTTAAATGTTAGAAATAGAAAATATAAGAAATTTCTATTTCAAAAAGTAGATATGCAATTGTGTTACCCTGAAGTTGTCTGGATCAACATGCAGTTTCTCAGAGTGCATCACACTGAGGGAGGCATAGGCACCCTTGATGTCGTCCATGTTCTTCAGGGCAATATCCAGACCGTGCAGCACCTTGATGCCATGGGCAGCGACTTTTGCGTTCCCGATGATGGCTTCCGCATTGTACAGGTTTCCAAACGTGGCAAAGTAACGCTGGGTCCAAGGGTACACGATCAGACATCTGCGGGAAAAACAGGATTGACGTGAGGTTCTGCTGGACAGTAGCCTAACTGCAATTAAAATGAGTTTATCCTCTGTGCATTCTAAAAAGAAAAGATGGATTAGACTATCTGAGGAACACATTCCTTCAACGTTTCTTCATTCGTTCGTAGGCTAGGCAGTTTTACGGTTACCTTTGCAGAGCCTTGGGCCCGACATCTTCATAGTCCATCTTGGCGAAGATGCCGGTGATGCAAGCGAGCTCTTCTGATGACCACTTACCCATGTTTCCTGATGATTGGTCTCTGGAATATGAATAATAATAAAAATTCTCTAGCATCCCCGCTATTTATGAATCTCCTTCACTCCGCCCATTGACGCATGACATTACTTGATAGTGACGCATATATCAGATAAGTGTTGACTCTGCTTCGATTTGTGGCGGACAATATATGCCATCCACACATTTTTTTTGGAGTTGCAGAATTTAGATATGTATTTTTCTATAGCCTACATTGAAATATAGGCATATCCAACCCATGGGCCCATCGATTGCAGGGCAATTAAATAATTATAGTCAGTTTAAATGAAAGGATGAACTATCAATCAAACGTGCAGAGACGGATAGTTTGTTAGGAACACAGCTCTTTTGCACTCAATTAGCCTACGTCCTGAAATTGGTTAGAGCCCCCATTTAGTCCTGACTGTTTATAGTAGTTACACCCATACACTAATGTATCATAAGAACAAAGTGTCAGAGACAAGAACAATTGTTGTCCTAAAAGGAGCTACCTCCAAGTAGTGTATGCACGGTAATTTGACAAGATCTATCAAAGAAGTAAACAAATGCGCGTGCGTTGATGCTACAAGTTGCATTTGGTCTGTAATTCAGTCGATTTATTCAGTCTGATATTCTACTCTGTTTGGAGTTCAGGCATGTATCTATTAAGAATGTGCCATATAGGCTACTCCAAACATAAAATTACTGTAAGCAACCATCACAGGGTAGATATTATTTCTTGCTTTTTTCTACAGGTAGGCCTACGCTCTTGCACTTCTGATGTTCATGTTGTTTAATTGTAACTTGCTCTTATGGTTCTTCAATTTGGGACTTATTTGTTTTTTCACAATGTATGCTTCATTTTTTGGCTACCCGCAATGTTTGGGGCTATCTCGTTGTTATGATCAGTGACCCATGCACTTTTGTAAAGCTCTGTCTTGGAAGTCGCTTTGGATAAAAGCGTCTGCTAAATGCATAAATGTAAATGTACAGTGAATAATAGATGTACCGTAGGCTATATAATAGCAGACTACATTAGGAGTATAAGTATTAAAAACTGAAGGCTAATTAGCCTTAAGCCGCCTTATGGTCAATAACTAACGATTTATCGTTTGAAATGACACGCATGCTTTATCTCATTGAGCAGTGCCCCCCACCCCGCCCCATTTTTGGCCTTACCGAAGGGCATGTTGGTTAATATCCAAATAACATTCTTGGGCCAACTTGTGAAAATAGTCGTCGTTTTTTCTTTACTTCCATAGGCCAAATAAGCTACTGTAGGCCTATATAGGCTACTGTAAAACAAAAAAGATCTCTTTAAGACTGTTCAAAATACTTTTTCCAAAAATGTTAATGTTAATAACTGGGGTTTTATATTCTCACATAGATAATTTAGATTATTGACATTGTTAACAACTGGACCACTATATCCTATTTAAAGTGAAGGCGAATCCCTCTTCTTTGATATCTACAATTTTTCCACACCACCACAACATGTGAATCCACAAGGGCCGGGTTTCCCAGATTCGTTAAGAAGCTCTAAAGGCCAAGAGCTTCTTAGGAGCGCTCTAGAACGATCTTAGAACGCTCCTAAGAAGCTTTTAGCGTTAAGAGCTTCTTAACGAATCTGGGAAACCCGGCTAGTAACTCTAACATCAACCTGATATGGATCCCCTCTTAATTTCCTCCCATTAAGTGCTATCAGCTGAAACTGATCCAATTTGGCACCACTGACTGGGCGTGCGCTCACAGTGCACAGCACGGTTACAGCATGATAACCATTATCCTTGCACTGAACCTTTGGTAATATCTTTATTCAGAAGAAGTAGAGAAAGATCCAGAACGAACTTCAAGGTGAGGTCGAATCAAGATCATATGTTTGTATTTTTGCTTCAATGTATTCCCTCTATATCTATCCTAAACTATATTATTTTAGATAAAACGAACATGAAAACGAACTACTAAACTAACTTAACCCCCTCCCCCCTTTGTTGTTAGTGTAGTAGAGCATGAAACTTTTGCTTGGATTAAATCCATCCCTAGTGTCTGCAGTCTTTTGACCAGTGTGTTAGCAGCAGCTGGTCTTGTTGAAGCCAGAAGGATAAAGCCAACCTACCCACATTGTGGGACCGTGCTAGTTTAGCCTAGTACCAGGAGGCTAGCAACTTAAAAGTGATATTAACAGGTAAGTAGGCCTATATGATCCCTTGGATAGTAATATGGCTATCCCTGTAATCTTGACCAATGTCAGCAGTCAACTAAGCATGGTTAGTGTCTGTATTAAATTGATGAATTGCTGTGCAGCAACCAACAGGGGGGGACCATTAATTTTCGAAAAATATATTTGGCAAACTCATTCATATTATGATCTATATTATGTTCGTCGCCCAGAAAAGTGAAAAATACATTTCCAAGTTAACCAATGGGCCCTCGAGCCTGCGATACAAGATGATGTCATTTAATTGGCTGAAGTGGCAGAGTCAGAAACACTTCGTGAAACGTGACTTGCAGAAAGAGAGCTGGCAGTAGTCTAACACGATACTACTAAATGAGTCTCGCCCTCTCCGAGAAGTAGCCTATTGCTAAGAAACATTTGGTTTTGGTGCATCCCGTTGCTGTCCAATGCAGCTCTAAAAGATAACAGCATGAAACAATAAACAGCAAATATCATACTGTGTTTTTTAATCGTTGTTTTTCTTTAATGAAAAGTTGAAAACCCTATCCTACATTGCAGAACAATAAGTTAAGTTAAGACGAAGATAGACGTTGCAAAATTTAATTATTTCTCCCGTTAGCAACTTTTGATCAGCTTCATAGTCTTGAGTAGAAGTAAAATTTATTTAAAAAGGGAAATTTACTGTCATAAAATCTGAGCCACAGGCTACACAGCTTCATGTGCACCTTGCGCATGATGAGAGTTGAGGCTATAGGAAACAGATATTGAACAGGTCAATGTCTCCTGTTAAAGTCACAACCAACTCATTATCAACCTTGATGAAGTGTGGAGAGGATTGTGGTCCATCAATTATAATGTATTTGAAGTCATTCTTGTGAACATTACAAACGCCATACTGAAGATTTCTTAAGGTGTGAAACTCGCATATGATCCAATATACAGTGCTTGGCCGGCTACACTTGGCCCAGTTGTTCCATCACTTTAATATAAAAAATCATGATAAACTTTTCCCATCAAGAACATTGAACCTTCTATAATACAAACACTTGGTTGGTACATTGCTGACTGCTGTAAATACATAAACTGAATAATTGATCCTATTCCTTTATTTGGTTTTCTGAACAACAAAATCACACAAATGCTGGTACAGATACATAAATGATGTGCACAAGGCTAAAGATGCACTTTCTGAGAGGAAGAATGAAAATAAAACAGAACGTGTCCAAAGGGACCCTGATTTGATGCACCTGGATTCCTCTTAATTCACAAAAATACAGTTTTACAGTACTTTGTTACTAGTAAATAACACTAATGTATACACAGCAAAAATTTAAAAATTGATATTTATCTAAACACATTGACATTCCATTTGGGTGCTGATGGCCATTTACTTCCATATCACACGGGTCTTCTGGTCACCAAAACCCAACCTGAGAATAAATGGTTGTAAATGATAAAGTGAGTTAGTCACCAGTAGACTATAGTTAAGCTAGTAGGCAACATTTTGTTTATGTCATGTTACAATAACAGAAATACAACAATGCATTTTCAGAAGAATTTTCTGAAAGCCAGGAAAATACTGTTTCAATTCTAACATGTTCAGCCTCAAAATACATGACATTTAAATGAACTTGAGAAGTAAAATATGTGTATTTTTTTAACAGAAGTATGAATTATTTTACTAAATACATTTTAATGTAGTGAACATTGAAATGTTTAGCTATTATAACTATATTTCACTTGAATAATCAACCATGTTCAGCTGAATGTTTCTTTTGGATTTCAGGTCATGAAGCCTTGCCTTGACATCAAATGCACACAGCACCTCTTTAGTAAGGAGACTAAAAGGCAAATCCCATAGGCACCCCCCAGACCAGCAGCTCCATACCTGACCATGCAGACAGTGAGGAGGGCTCCACAGATGGGGCCCACCCAATACACCCAGTGGTGCTCCCAGTGTTTCGCTGCCACTGCGGGTCCGAAGGCCCGGGCTGGGTTCATACATCCCCCAGACACAAACGCACTGGGACAACAGAACATAGACTTTTAACACTTTTGACCTTCAGACTTGTAGTGTTTCTGTGTTCCATGTCTTACCTGGCCAGGATGTTGGCTGTCACAACGAGCCCGATGCAGAGAGGAGCCAACGGAGTCTTTGTTTTGGCGTTGACGACGCCCATACAGACCACCAGGGTCAACAGCAGTGTCATTAGCATCTCTGCCACCGTGGCAGCGCCCACGGCACCGCTGGTCTGCACCACGTCAAACGCCCCACCGGCCGCACTGGAGAAGCTGGCGCTGGGGGACACGGCCTGAGGGGAGGAACACATTTCAGGTTTCGATTAAAAAAGTTGAAGATGTTTTGGGCTTTATTGGATCGTGACAGTTACAGAGAGACAGGAAAGGCATGGGAGAGAGAGAGGGTAGGATATGTAGAAATGGCTTTGAGCCGGAATCAAACCCAGTCCATACACATGTCATACCGTGTACAGGCAGTGCTTAAATATAAACACAGCTGTTGAGTTGTCAATTAAGATTTCAGTAAGCATGGGTGTTTACTTACTTTGGCCAGCGCAGCTCCAACCATGCTGCCTAAAAGCTGAGCCAGAACGTAGGGTGCTAGCAGAGCCAGCTTCATCCCCCCACACAGGGCCACACACAGCGTCACCGCAGGGTTTAAGTGGCCCCCACTGTACTCACACAGGACATTATGTATTCAAGGCAAAACATTACATTGGTAAACAATAAAATTTTAGAACTGTGTTGGTACACTTTCCAAACAAAATCCATCCCCAACTAGCATTGTTTTGTAAAACCTAATTGTTTACTGTTTTACAGAAATATGGTGGATGTAAAGAAATAAATTGACTTTTAAATCTCTCGTAATGAGAGCACATTACAGTGAGACAGTGGGAGGTGTTTGTTTCCTCACCTGATCTCTCCAAACACCACGATCAGCACACCCAGAGCCAGGCCGTGAGCCAGAGCAGGCTGGAGACACCCCGACAGCCCTGCATTGCCGACCACAGACACGCACCCCACAAATACAAACAGAGCTGTGCCCAGCAGCTCCGCCAGGCAAGGCTGGATGTAGCACTCAAACACACCGCTCTCGCTCCTGGGGGCCTCCCTGGCCTTGCCTCCGGACTCCACCACATCGGCCCCGCACACGGTAAAGAGCTCTGACTTTGACTCTGTGACGGACATGTTTGCGTCCTGTTGTTGCCGCTTGTCAGGTCCACCTGCTCTCGTCTCTGGTCTCTGCAGAATGAGTGCACTCTGTGTGTGTGTGTGCGCACTGATAAACTTGAGTGTGTGGGGGGGGGGGGTTGTGTCAGAATACGTTGTGGGAGGATTTCTCCAGATTCCCACCCCTTAAAAGTTGGAATGGCATGGGCTAGAGAATGAGCATCATTGTAAATCTTATGTCATAGACTGCATTAGTGTGATACTGTGGGTACAGACTGAAGGTTGTTAATGGAAACACTGATTTTGCATTACCATTGCTGTTCCACACAACTCAAAACTGCATGATTGTTGGACTGAACACAAAGACTGTATAATAACTGTGTGGGTTTATTTGGATCTGTCTGCGAGTCCCATTTCCCCTGAAGCGAACCCCACCTGTCCAAGGTCATACTGGAGTAATAATCATCAAGGATGTCCCTGGCTCCAACTGAGTCACAGGGGAGCTTGGGTCCGGAAGGAGGACTAAACTAACACTGTTCCTGGTTTCCGTTCCTGTCAGTTCTGGGTCTCCGTCTACACACTGCGCTGGAAGGGCACATACACACAAGGCTGCCATCCAATCACAGTCAGACATTAGATCAGAAGAACAAAAATGGATGTGGTGTAAGGAATTTTTGAAATTAGAAGAAAAGCAGGGGATTCGTTCCCAAAAATTGGATGTTTATTCAGTCACAAGTCATTTGCAGTCATAGTCTTGTTACATGCAACACTGTCAAAACTTGAAATGACATTGACAGTCTAATGGAGGCAAGATGGTTGCAGGCAAATCATTTTTTTTTACTGCTCTATATGCACTACATGGGTAAACTACACCTCTTTTGGGGGGGAAATATATTGAATCAGATGACATTTAGAAGTGCAGTTCAGAAATAAATTGCAGAAATTTGGCTCAAAACTTTGCAACATACAAATCGTGTCACACAGACAAAAAGGATTCCAACATACTTCACCCTCTCACCACAAACGCAGCCAACTCCCTTTTCATTCAACAGTCATTTAAAACCAATGAAATCAGAAAAATTAAATTTTCCCACAAATGACTAGGGTCAGTCCTTTCCAGCATAAACTGTGCTGCACTGAACTTTCAGAAGGAACAACTCGTCTTCTTCAACAAGAACATCCGGCTGGTCTCCAAGGGATGTGCTGAACAAACATAAGCCAGCATGGCAACCGCTGAAGCGAGGGTGTTTCACTACCATAGCGACGGGGGCTCGAACATGATGAGACACTTGACCCCCACCTTCCTGTCAAGTAACATGTCGAAGGGGGGAAGTGACGGACGTCGTCAGCCACGGCGGGTCGTGAGAGCACTTGGAGATGCTTCAATGGAAACATGGCAGTCAGCAGGATTTCTGAATGACTGCGACGGAAGGATGTCTCGATACTTCCTCCTTGAAATGTTCCTTGCTTCTCCTCCTTGACGGTGCTGGTAGTGGAGGGAGAAGGTCTGAATGGAGGGGGGGTCACAGACAGAGAAGCAGGCCAGGCTCCAGCAGGCCAGCTCACGCTCAGAACGCCACGTGAGAAAGTCCTGCGAAAGATCATGGTTGGTCACACTGATAGATCCATTTCTCCTATGTCAAATCGACAGAGAGGTAAGTAACTGTAAAAGGTATCAGATGGGTCGATAGTGAACATACAGTACACGTACCTACCTACACCCCCTCACCTACCGCCCACCTCCTCATCCACACTCACCTAAACCCCATCCCACCCCTTCACCTAAACCTACACCCCTCATCTCATCCACAGCCCATGCCCTCACCCAGGCTGAGCTTGTCCTTGGTGGCCCAGCAGATGCTGTAGTGTTGGAGCAGCTGCTGCAGCAGCTCCTTCTCATCCAGGAACTCCAGACGCTCGATCCTGAATACACACAGAAAAACATCTTAACAGGAGACACAGTTGTACCTCATCACAACCACTAACTCATACATTGGGGGCCTGGGATGGTGGCGGGGGCGGTGTAGCATGGTGGTCACCTGGCCACATCTTCCTGAGGGAGAACACTGTAGACTGTCATCATGTCCAGAGCGTCTGCATGCTCCCAGCCTGTCTTTAGAAAACGATCTTTCTGAAAACACAACCACACACATGGTACTAAGAGACCTGTAAAGTGAAATAAACAATACACTCACTCCGAATAACAACTGAAAGGGATGATTCAGAGTACAATTTCTTAATATTGAGATCTGTTATTCTATAAATTCCTTATGGTAAGATTAATATTATAATTATTACTTAGGATCACTTAGTTAAATAATAAAGTGGTCCATACATATCAGCACACAGCAAGATTCCAAATGCTTATTTAACTCCAGGAGTGTTACTTTGACTTGTTGTGTGTTTACGTGCCTACACAGGCAGTGCAATCAAGGTTCAACCAAGTTAACTGATAGCGGTTCAGTGGTTCAGCACTAAGGCCTTGAGATTGGCTGTGAGAAACCTCCTGAGAACTACAGCTGTTCGAAATGACATCGCGGACTGACGTAGTGTTTTGCCTGTGCCTTTCAGTTCGCAGTGTATGATGACGGTTATACGAGTGTAGGGTCGACGTAAGTGCCTGGTGCCCTCGGTGGTGAGGGCTGTGGTATGGCTGCGGCAATGTTTGTGAATCGTTAGTGGAGGGTTGGTACAGGCGAGGCTGGATCTGTTCCCTGTAGGCGAGCCGTACCTGGGACTCCAGAGACTGGCAAACCTCCACTCCAGCCAGGTTACACTGACGATGCTGCAGATTCTCTACCATCACCTGGCCAAAGCGGTCCATCATGTTGACCTACACAGAGACAGCATGGGAGGGAAAGAAAAAGAGAGAGAGAGAGAGAGAGAAAGAGAGGGGGGGATATGGTAGAGAGAGCAAGAGAGATGATAGAGAGTGAAGGAGAGATGTTAGAAAGAGAATAGAGATTGAGAGAAATAGACAGAAAGAAAAGGGTGTTGTGATCTTCCGTTGATCTACATGAACCGACACGGCAGATTAGCCCCACACGCCCCATGAAGCAGAAGAGGCGAGCAAGCACACAGCTGGACAGAACAGCAGTATTCACCTGTTCATAGTTGATGAACATGGCAGTGTGGAAGGTATCTGCAGCCCAGTGCACCAGCTTGGAAGCCTGCTCTGGAGTCATGTAGACCAGGACACACTCGGACAGGAACAAGGTGGGCAGCCTGGAACATCGCAGCAGAAAACATGGTGTATGGTCATCCCCAAGACGTCACGTTACCAAGAAATAATTCTGTTCAGAGAGGAGCTGTTGATCGACACAATACAGTGACCACATAGCTGTGGTCGTGTAGTCTTTTCAAAATGTGTTTTTCCATTTATGTAAAACATTGTTAAAATGCTCAAGTATTAGCATTTTGTCATTATAGAATGGACAAGTACAAAAGGTACTTTTTTGAAGCCCTCACAGGGAGGAAAGAACAGCGCCACATAGACAATATAAGCCCCTGGACACATAGTCCTTAGTTGACCTGACGCCAGGACGTGAGCAGGCCTCCACACAGACATCAAAGACAACGGCAGCGTCTTTGACGCACAGAGCAAGTGCTAGAAATAAAGCACTCCCACGGGGGCAGGGGGGGGGGGCGGGACTGTCGTCATGAGGAACTGACCACAGGACATTTCACCAAAAATATCCACATCAGGACTGTCCCGTTCCATATCCACAATGCCACCACCAAACATCCTAAAGTTTTACACAATGACTGGGCTACTCATACTGACGATGGACACTCACATGACCACATAGTAAGTTTATGGGGGAAATATTTCCCAAGATACTGGTTTCTGTTATAAACAGATTATGTATTCAACACAAGAAAACATATAACTGACATACTTTTTTGTCATGGAGTCTAGATTGAAAGTGTCACTCATGCTGTTCAATAGCATGTTTTTAATGTTTAACATTGTTATGACAAGAGATAACTGATGACTCACTCTGGGTCCAGTTGGAACTTCTTGAGTTTTTCGTCTAACCCTGAGATGTCCCGGAGGTCTGCCCCGATGATGCAGTATCTGTCTGAGTCAAGGCTGTGGCCATCTGAAGAGTGTACACACACACACAACATCTCAGTTGTCTGGCAGACATGGGTAGAGCAGGAGCAGCCAGTGTGAATGAAGTTCAGATTAATGGTCTGCAACTCTGGTCCTCAGGGTTATATATTTTGGATGTTTCCCTACTCTGACATCGGATTCAAATGACTGGCGTTATCAAGCTTCTGCAGAGCTTGATAATGACCCATTAATTTAAATCAGGTGTTGGAGCGGGGAAACATCTAAAACATACAATGGGCCGAGGGTTGAAGACCTCTTGGTTTAAATGGTATCTTTGATACAAATGGGTAAGGGTTAAACCCACTGGTTTTTCAGGTGAAAGGAAATGAAGTAGCTTCCTCTAGTCCTATCAAGTCTTTCATATTTAGTTGCTTACCTAGTAGTAGTGAGTCAGTGGAGTGGGTCTCGATGAGAGGTTTAGACAGGGGTGGTTTTGTCCTGAGAGAGTAAAAACAGAGATATACATGAACACCTTCAACACTTCCAATTTTCAGTTAAAAATGATGTGAACAGATCAAATTAATCTAATGCCTATTTAATGAATGGATGAAACATAACTGACTTGCAGTCAGCTTACGTTGGTATGTGTAGTAGATATATGGTTTATTCTGTGTGTTTGAAGGTTATTTATTGACACTACTGTTGGTGCCGGTACATTAGTGATGTGTCGTTCGTGAACGATTCGTTCATTTTGAACGAATCCTTATAAGGACTCGGGAGTAACGAGTCCTCTCAACGAGTGATTCGTTCATTTCCCGACTCGGTCTTTCTACGAGTCTTTGGATCATTTTTCACGTGACCTGCATAGGCTCTGTAGCTAGAGGAAACGAACGATTCGTTCCTTTCCCGACTCGGTCTTTCTACGAGTCTTTGGATCATTTTTCACGTGACCTGTATAGGCTGTAGCAAGAGGAAACGAACGATTCGTTCCTTTCCCGACTCGGTCTTTCTACGAGTCTTTGGATCATTTTTCACGTGACCTGCATAGGCTCTGTAGCTAGAGGAAACGAATGATTAGTTCCTTCCCCGACTCGGTCTTTCTACGAGTCTTTGGATCCTTTTTTCACGTGACCCGCATTGTATTTTTTAGTAGAGGAAACAGTTTCCTTATTCCCTTTCGCGTGGCCGCTGTTTTAGTAAGACGTGAATGAATTATATTCGCTCAAGTCATCATACTGACTGGTTTTGTTATTTTCACTTTAAATTTACACTTACAGTTTAGTGCAGTGTAATTGTTTGACGTGATAATTAAATGCTAGTGTGATAATACATGACCAAATCATACAAACTCATGATACATTATTTTAATGCAGGAATTTATTTTGAAATAGTATTTGCTGGTGCACATGTCATGCACTAACCTACAGTGGACGTATAGGGGCTATACGTCCTTTGCAGTGGACGTATAGCCCCCAACCCCCCCCCCCCCCCCCCCCCCCCCCCCCTCCTGAAATGAACAAATGACTCGAAAAAAGATTCGTTCATTTTACTGAACGAGATTCAAAGAACCGAATCAGTAAAAAGAACCGAACTTCCCATCACTACGGTACATATTACAAGTATAGAAATGGATCCAAATGCTCATGCCTATTTCTGACAGGAATGTTTAAAGAAGGGCTCTGTCGCCCTCTACAGGCTATTCTCAGAGACATCAGGATTTGAATGACACAAACAAGCCTACAAACAAGACTAGTCCACTGACTTACTTGATGTTGTGTATTTTCCTGGCAACGATCATGGGAAAGTCAACTTCAAAGTATTTCCTTGGCATTAGGTTTTCATCCTAGGAGACCAAACATAAAGTGTAACATGAAAACACTTCCCACCTTAAGCACCAGAGTGAGAAGGGAGCAGTGTTTGCATAAATTAACTAGCTTATGGTCTCACTGTTGAGCCAGATAAACTGAGCACGAACAACAGTATCCAAAACAACGTCTGTAAATTAATCTAAGGCCATTCAAAGAGATCTCTTTCCTACCGACCTTTAGTCTCCAGAAGGTGGTGTCCAGGCCAGCCCCAAAATTGACAATCTGACAGTCACAATCTGTCTTTCTGAGGAATGCATCCAGCAGGTGGTTCATCCCTTGCACACGGGCATAGTAACCTGGGACATTTTGTACAGGTCATTCTTTAGTAGGTAATAGTTACATACTCGGATAACAGGTGAGTATAAACATGAATTGGTGGTAGTTATTGGGCCATCTTTCTGTATATTTTGTTATGAGCTGACCTGAAAAAAAAGTTTGCAATATTAACAAACAAAATATAGCATCCCGTTACATTTTAACAGACTGGATTAACTGTCAAATTAACTGTTAAAAAACAACACATCAAAGACTGACCTCTGTTAATTTCAGGAGCCTTCCTCTCACCTACTGACCTCACAAAGTACTGGACATAAGGGTCAGTCCAGTAGCCTTTGCTGGTTGCAAATCTGTGAACCAAACGAGGGTGTTAGGATTAAATTATATATACCCAATGAATACACCATCTTCACAACGGGTTGTTGAGGTTCTGGATGATAATAGCTAGTTCAGCTACAACTATATGCTAGGCTACCTTTTACATGTCGTTGCATCGTCACAGGTCGCCCTCACTGCTTCATCCGCAGTGTCGGAGTCTGTGAAAGGCTGTCTTGCTGCCATTTTAAAATGATCAACTTTAGGTAATATATGACAGTAGCTTGCGAAGCCCCATCGACTTCGCGTAGCTAACTAGAGCCTCTAGCTACTGGTGTCTATTATGGAAAGTTGCTGTGTTATTGCAATCACGTTACAGCAAGCTAGTTCAATTGATACTCCGCCTAAAAACGATCCCTTCTTAAACTTTAACCAGCTATATTAGAATATGTTGCGTTACAATAGCTCACTTCTGTACAACAGAATATTCTCAATGCTTGTTGTTGAATTACTGCTAGCTAGCTAGCTAGCACACTTCTCTCTAGTTTGCCCCGCCTGGCTTGCCTTATCCGCTTCCGTGGGAGTGTACATGCGTTCAACGCTCCATTCATTTTTTCACTCCTTTCCATTGGTCAACTCACTACAACACCCAATCGTATCAAAGGAATAATGATAAAGAATTCAGTGTGATCAATGTATATCACAGGACGATGAAACAAAGAAACAGAAGAGGCCTACATTTAAAGTTAGTGGCTTTTTGTATAGGATAGGAATACATTTTATATCGGGCTCAGTCCAAGGTGATATGATAATTTAAACTCCAAATATATAACATTTCATATGTATCGAGGATATGCTGTAACTGAATTATTAAAGTAATTTCACCTGTAACTAATTTGTTCAATACACATTGCTTTTCAAAGTGTCTGTTGATAAAGTGACTCAGTATTTGGTAATTTAGGTCATATTAACCATGTCAAAGAACAGTTAAATATCTGAAAGCCTAGTATGGTAGGATAACATAATGTATTAGGCTCACTAACAGTTTTACTTTTTGTCAACCATGACAAACTACACACTCATCATATTTAGGATTATGCATGCAGGGATGTGCTGGATGATGCTACGTACACTTACCCCCCCCCCCCCCCCCCCCCCCCCCCCCCCCCCCCCCCCCCCCCCCTCATCGAACGCTTTGCTCTGCGAGTGGCAGAAGAGCGCTGCTGGTTAGGAAAGCAGTCAGCCGCGGGGATTAGACAGCCATATCCAGCAATGAAAAAGCTTCCCAGGCTACTTAGTGAAAGTCTGGATTGCCTTGTTTTGTGTTTTCTTTAGTTCATTTTAATTGAAAGCCAAGATAGTTGGTTTCGAGGACTAGCGAAATATAAAAAATGTCGTCGTGAGCTAACAAGGGAACTTTTTCCTAAAAACCACCACTTGGAAAACCCAGTTTGCAGTGGTCTCTCTCCTAGCGACGCTAGCTACAGTAGCAACGTTACCTCCAAGAGAGGCTAGCTAGTTAGCTAAACACAATTTTCTGGTTCTGGAAAGCTAACCTCTTGTATTTCCACTGCGAAAATAGCTTATAATCTGTATCTGAACTTCATGACCAACTAAAGCCTTTAAGGACGGACGGCTGATGCAGCACAGAAGAGAGGGTTTCATATCCAGCTCCACACCGTATAAAGAGTCGTCTGGAAAAGGACTAAAATGAAGAAACAGTTCAATCGGATGAAACAACTCGCCAACCAAACAGTTGGCAGGTAAGCACCTAGCTTGCTGTAGTATTTTCCTTTTGCTATTACAAACTAGTATGCTTGTAGGTTAGACTAGCTTTCGTTAGGGTTTTTTTTAAATGTGCCCTGATTTAAATGGCCTTGTCTTGTGTATTCATTTTAACAGCAAAGCACCAACAAGTTGCTGGTCTAACGGTTTGCGACATGGTTCATGGTTCCTTGTAACGTTAACAGAGATGTCGTTTCAAAACTATTCTTCATGAAGGCTGCGTGATGTCTTAACGTTTAAGTACATTTGCATCAAGTCAACTTTTTCAACTCCATCACCGCAGATTCTGACAAGCACCGTCTGGTCTCATCTGATTGCCTGTTAGTTATCACTATATGAGCAATGCCTGGTGTTAGCCAGGGGCAGGAAGGAATTAACCATAGGTGCAGTCCAGTCGTGTCATTGCATTGAAAAGGGTAGCGCATAAAGCAGAGTATGAGTTTCAAATGAGGTACGAAAGGAAGAGTTTGCATTGCTATTTTAATAGCCTTCCTTCCCATGGCCATACGATCTGAGGCAAGACTGGTGCGCATATGATGAGATGGGACTATCACACCTGTATCCCAGGGTTACCATATCAAACAGTCAGTCATAGGAGTGACTCATCCCTTCACCTCAAATTTACTGTCTGGTCCATAGCTATAGAATTGGCTAGAATTGGTCAGTCAAGGCTTATCTCCAAATGAACGGAATGCATTCTTACTGACTTTGATACGTTATCAGTTGGCACGGATGTGCCGCAATGTCTTCAGAACTCTCAGCCTTCCTAATGGCTTAAATTGAGCCACTTTTGAGAGTGTGTCTCCAAATAGGTGTGGCTAAATGTTTCATGTAAATGTAGCATTTCAGCTGATGTCTGATGCCCTGCTATGTATTATCTTCAGTAACATGATTCTGCGAGCAGAGAAGAGGTCTGCCCTGCCCTGAAGACATAAACACAGTCGCCTTTTGTAGTCTCGTGCCCAAAGGACAGGGTTTGTGAAGAAGGGTATGGTGTGTGTGTGTTTGGGGAGGGGGGGTTAATGTTCTAGGGTGGGGGTGGAACCCAGCACAGGATAGTACCACTTTAGAAAGCATCTCTCTCTTTCTCTCTCTCTCTCCCCCCTTTCCCTCTCCTCATACTCCCTCCTCTGTTCATATCCAGATGAGAGTAACCATTGCAGCACTCCCAGCTTGTCAAGTTTTAGCCGACGGAAGAGGCATGGCTCGTGATTGACATCATCCCATGTTAGAGGCGCAACTTACGATATGGACTGTATCCCCTGTTCTGTTCTCTTCATTCTACTACTGAAGACAGTGTTCTCAGTACCTAGTCCATAGGCTAGACCATAGTACTTACTTACTACTTTCTTTTCATCAGTGCAGATGTGGTTGAGCTTGTTGGCAGAGTAGAGGGCATCCACTTAGTCAGCTAGTCCTGTGGTGTCTATGCGAGGGTAACTCTATCTGCAGCAGGATCCACAGTAATACTAATACTGCTGCCTCAGACCTGGAGAGAGCTCTGGAATACTCATCCCCCCCCCCCCCCCCCCCCCCCCGCACTGTATTTCACTACCAGTAAATCAGGAGAGTGTGTGATGTGGAAAACAGACCTGTGTACGTGTGTGTGTGTGTGTGTCATGAGCTTTAGTGTTTGCATTGCACATCTTTGTCTATGTGCAAGTAAACTTGAGAGTTTGCAGGATAAATTGATTTTCAGTGTAGGCGTAAGTGTTTGTGTATGTGAGTACACTTGTCTCAGGGCATTGGCTATGGTTAGATGCGTGTGTGTGTGTGTGACAGCAGTGCGTGTGCGTGTGTGTGAGTAAATGTGTTGATGACAGGGGCCTTTAGCCCGCCTGGCCCTGGGTTCCTGTGATTGTGCAGAGTCAGAACACGGTGTCCAGCTTGCAGCCACTCAGAGGAAATCTCTCCTTATTCCTCTCCAAACAGGAAATGACCTCCCAGGCAGAACACTGACTGCTTCTAAGAAGGATAGACAGACAGTTGAACTGAGGAAGAGAAGGAGAGAGAGAGACAGTTGAACTGAGGAAGAGAAGGAGAGAGAGAGACAGTTGAGCTGAGGAAGAGAAGGAGAGAAAGAGACAGATGGAGAGAGAAGGCTCTAGTGAGGCTTGCGAGGCAAGATGGATGGTCTTACCTCCGTGTCACTGTGGCTTTCTTTCTTGGAATTCCACTTCTGCTTAATCAGATTACAGGTTGATGCAGTGTGATTTTTGCATTGTACTGCCTCGTCCAATACATTAACGGTAGTACATTGACATTACATTGCACAAGAAGATGAATATGATCAACCATGGAGCCACACAACTGACATAACGATCCGCTTTGAGTCAGCCTGGTTTGGGGGCGACCCGTGTGCCACACTGTCCTATCAGACCAGATAGGACAGTGTTGGAAAGGAGGTATAGGATGCAGGCCTGAACACAGGCCTGAACACAGGCCTGAACACAGGCCTGGACACAGGCCTGGACACAGGCCTGGACACAGGCCTGGACACAGGCCTGGACACAGGCCTGGACACAGGCCAAGATATCCAGCAACAGTATGTCCCACACACAGGGTTTTCTACATTGTTTCACTTGTCGTTGAGACCAAACCTGTCAGGGCCATACCCTTCCACAGAAGAAAGGGAGTGTTTGTCAGTACTTCTTATCAGGCTTTGTCCTGACATCAGTCGATGGGCTCAATCAAAGCTCTTCCTGTGTGAAGTCAGTGTTCCCCCTGGCTACGGCTTGTTACTCAGCTGTTTCCCATTCCTTTCATTTATATCCCATTTTCATTACCTGCCTCGGCCTGAGCATCTGCCAACTGTTGCAGACTTATCCGACCCCACCCACCTCTCCTCCAGTTCTCTCAGGCCTGGAGGGGTTAGCAGCAACAGCTGTTGGATGGTTACTGGCTCGCTAGGCTAACAGCTAGCGAGGCTCACCAGTGTTCTCTTACACAGGCACAGTGACACCACGTTACCGTGACTACCACGGCCCGAACTGGCACCAGCTGAGCTTTAAAGGCTAACTGCCGTGTCACCCCACGTCGCTCCGTGTTTAGCCGCGTGTCACATGCAGGGAGGAAGCAGTGAGACGGTTGCACAGCAGGCTGTTCTGGACTGCAGTCAGACCGCCACTATTCCCTACCAGCCCCGGTCAGCTGACTCCCTCAACAACAGTTCTTGTTTAGGTTTTTTTGTTTTTTAGTCCTGAGGCGTTGTCTCAGCAAATCCTATTTTTGATCCAGTGACGCAGTCTCCTTACACTGTCAAATTGAAGTCAATGTGAGTTTAATCTGGGGACCAGAAACCCCTGATTATTCTACCAACAACCGTGCTAAAGTCATCCATTGATTTTTTTGTCATTCATCAGTAGACCAACAAGCTCTACAGGGCTGCATTAGAAGCCGTGTTTCTGAACCACTTTAACTCGCTCTGGAAACACATGTAGGCCTTGATCTGTTCCCTGTAGCACTGGGTTCTTACTATTTGGTGGGTGCGTCTCCAGACAGCTTGAAGTCTGTGTAGTGTTGTAGGCCAACTCAGTGGTTGGATGCAAAATGCTGTGGTGTGTGTGTGTGTGTGTCTTAAGGGCTGTCTGCGTAGCTGGAGACCATGTTGTTTGGCTGCTGGGTTGAGACCTCCACAGTGTCTAAACTGGGCCAGGAACCTCTTCAGCCTGACTTCCTGCAGAACACAGACAAGAACCAGGACTTTCCGAATCAGCAGCTATGAATTCTGGTTCCAGGGTCCCCGCCCCCCTTTCTCCCCGTTCCCAGTTCTCCCGCTCTCTGTTTTCTGGCCTTTCTCCCATATCCGAATAGCCCTTTTTTTATCTTCTCATGGCCCCCACCTCCCTTTTCTCTTTTCTCTCCCCCTCCTCTTTATCCCTCCCTCCCTTTCTCCTTCTCTCCTCCTCAAGTCTTTGGTCTCTATCTCTTCCCTCTGTTCCCCAGCCTCTCTGTGTTGTAATTGGAAGCAGCTGTCTGGCTGTCAGGAGGTTACTATAGTGCGCTGGGTCTGGAGGAGGGACTCTGGGGGAGGCTCCGGCTCCCGTTTCTCCTCCACAGTTTAGCAGCTGGCTCCTGATCAGTTGGAGCCGCTTCCTGGAGCACAGCTCCCCATTGCGAGATCCAGTAATGAAACTGGACCCAGGTCAGCCGCTATGGGGGTGCGGAGAGGATGGATAGAGGTGTGGGGCCGGGCTGGGGGGTGGTGGGGGGGTTATGGAATGGGGAGAGGGAGGGAATGAGAAAGAGACTGTGAAGGCTAGTACTCATGTGAAAAGCCTGTTGTCGGATTATTGAGTGGAATTTCTGTCTATAGCCAGTGAGGTCTCCAATTGGTGCTGGACTGGTTTCAAAGGACTCGCTCTGACTTCATTGATTCCATATAGGATACAGGCTGTTATCCAATCCAACCAGAGTTGGTTTTTAAGTCAAGTTTTCCTATGAGGAATTACTTAGGAGTTACCCTGCTCCACCTTGTGTGTGTGTGTGTGTGTGTGTGTGTGTGTGTGTGTGTGTGTGTGTGTGTGTGTGTGTGTGTGTGTGTGTGTGTGAATGCGTGAGAATGTACATGTGGAGGGGGGAGGTCAGCAACCGCTGTGCCACATCATCCTACAAAACAAGGCACCAGGGGTCAGCTGACAACAGGAAGTCGTAATGGTAACAAGGATATGCTGGAGTTTATATAAAAAAAACTGGCCTCAGAATCTGACTGTGTTGCCCCTCAAGTATCCTGCCGTCCATCTCAGCCAATGCTGGCATGTTCTCTCCTTTAGAACAGCTCAACATACTGACCTAGACAACGCACTGTCAGCACACCCTCGCTTCCTCAATAAGCGGAACTGGGTTCAACAAAGCTTACGTCTTTAAACTAGATACCAGCCGGCCTTTAGGCCATAGTAAGAATTGCAGTGGTATAATACAAATGATATTAGGTTCCGTATTGGTGAGTAGCAGCAGCGTAGCCAGGAGCAGCGGTTGCTAGGCCTTTCCCACAGTGCCCGGCTCCTCCCAAGGTGTCGATAAGCAGTTTGAGCTGAGCCCGGGCTTTCCTTCTTCCTTTAAGTGAATCTAATCTGTCTGACCCTTAAAGCATTCTATTTGAAGACTATGAATAGCCCCTGGTCGATTTGGACTATGCTGGCTGGTACACTAGCTTAGGCGCTAGCATGTAGCGCTGCTGCAGACGACAAGGCATGTGGTAGCATCAAACCAGGCCTGTGTTAGCATAGGCTAGCAGACAAGGCCTTGGGTAACACACGCTAGCTGTGACACAGTGCAGTCCTCTTTGGGGTAGCTGACATACTGGGTGACACGCTAGCCTAGGATGAAGAAAGTTGTCTATTAAGCCTGGCTAGGGTAGGACAGGACAGACTAGATCAGGTTGGGGCAGGGCCAGAGCCAGAGCCGGGGCAGAACAGGAGTCCTGTCCTGGGCTAGGCTAGGCTAGCACACAGGTGCCGTCAGCTGTTGACCAGAGACCACCCCTTATTCTGAGTAATGTCTGGCATGCCCTTGTGTTGGAGCAGAGCTTTTGATATCAGCAGTCAGCATCTATATGTTGCTGTTGCTCAAAGAAGTCTAGACTGGAATGGATTGTTCAAGCTACTTTCATTCCACTGATTTCATTGAGTCAGAATGTAAAGATTACAGTAGATTACTTTGATCAGGTTAACATCACCACTATCTCCGTTCAGTTTGTTTACCTCTCACCAACACTGATTCAATCAGTACCTCCTCCTCCATATCTGCGCCAATACAAAATAGATTTCCACTGTTTCTTCCTATCTGGTGTATTATTATTTTTTGTCATGGCGACTGTAACCTAGGAGAGACATCTCCGGGATCCCTGTGGTGATGAGCCCCAAGGCTGCTGCTGTTCCTGTGTGTGATGAGGAATGTGGCCAGGCCGCCCAGGCCTGGGAACCCTCAGCATGTGTACCGTCTAATCATACAGACCCAACCATTACTGGACGCTTGTTGCGTAATCCTGTCAGCCAGCGCTCAGTTTGGCTTCCAAACTGCAGCTCAACCAAACAGACCAGCCAACTGGGAAGCCATTCAAACCACACCACCGTGTCTTTGTAATGCTTTTGTGTGGTTGATCTCTTGTGTCACCAGGTCTGACCTCTGACCTCTCCTGTGTTGTTCCCTCTCTCTCTCCCCCCCAGAGCCGAGAAAACAGAAGTCCTCAGCGATGACCTGTTACAGGTAAATCCTCCCTCCCTCTCTTCCTTTCCTTCCCTCTCTGTCCCCGATACCGCCGCGGCCTGAGAAGCGCTCTGATGCAGCAGCCATCTTGGCTAACGCTGTCGCTGGCGTCCAACAGTCCAGCCGACAGCCGTACATTCTGACGATCCTATTAATAGGAACCCTGGCGAGATGCAGTTTGTTTTGGAAGTCTGGATGTACAAGTGGAGCCCGTGAGAACCCGGTGCTAACACAGAGCATGTGCACATCCCCAGCCAGGTCTCCAGAAACCTCTCTCTGCCCCCCCCCCCCCCCCACCACCCGGTCCTGGGGTGTTCCCACAGGGAACCAGCCAGCAAGGCAGCCAGGCAGCAGGTGGAATACGCCCAGCCGCCTCCTGCCCTCCAAACAAGACATTCCAAACACGTTATTTCTGGCGTAGCAGAATGTGGTTCTCCCCGGCCCCGATATGAATGATGAATGGAAGGCGTCCGGGGGGGGGGGGGGGGGGGAGCAACCCTGGGCAGGTTCCTGCCTCCCGCACGCCGTGTGACTTTCCCCTTTGTCCTTTGGCACCTCTCCTCCACCCACTGTTGGTGTGTGTGTGTAAACACTGCGTGCAGTAAACACACACACTTCTCAGAGGAGAGGCTCCTGGACTCGGTAGTTCTCATTCTCTGTCAAGTTGGATGAGGGTCAAAGAGACTAAAGAAGACCAAAAACAAACAACCCGTGTTGGAGGCAGCGTTGGTCCTGGGGGGAAGGGGAGGGCTGGAGTGACAGCTCCCACTGAGGTGTCACACCTCGAGGCATTGTGGAACCTTTCAATGGAAGAGTTGACGGACTGAATGACAAAAGTGTCAGGAGGAATGGCTATTTATACGGCCGGGCTGTCGCCGGGAAGAGCGAGGACGTTTTGATTAGGTCTGACAGTTGGTGTCGTGCATCACCGAGAGGGGTCTCTCTGCTCCAGCTTCCTTCGTCAGCAAACACAGTCCACTATGACTCAGCCTGCTCTGTCCTGGACCCTGTCTGTCTGTCTGTCTGTCTGCCTCTTCCTGTCTTCCTCTTTCTCCCGCCCCCTGTTCCTCCGGCTTTGTTTCTGTCCCCCTCTCTTCTTGTCCCTGGCCTGCTTTCTCTTCCTGTCTGTCTCTCTCCCTCTCTCTCCTTTTCCTCGCCTCTCTATCTCTCTCTCTCCCTATCCCCCTCCCTCCCAGCTGGTGGACTTTGCTATCCCAGCATTCCCTAGACAGCTGTCTGTCCATTCCATCTTTTGAGGGGATAACATTCCCCACAGTCAACACTCCACAGATACTGAAAACATTCTGTCCAGTTGGCTGTTTGATATAGCCCGTGTTGATCTGCCACTCTCGTGGAAGGACCTCCCCACCTCCCTGGAGAATGCTGTATGGCTTGTTCATGTGTTGCATTGGAAAGGATTGTGTAGCCACAGTAAAACAGAGTTCTGGATTATGGAGGGCTGTTTATGGCTTTGTTTGTGGCTTCCCCCATTCCCCTCTCTATCTGTGTAGCTCTCGCTGTCTCCTTCCAACTCTCGCCGTCTATATCTCCCTGGCTCAGTCCCTTTCTCTGCTTGTCGGGTCATGTTCACATCCCTTAATTGACTCACACATACACAAACACACACCCCATCTCTGTTCTAGAGTCATAGAATAGACCAGACTCTCCCTGGTCAGGAGCAGCAGCACACAAGGGCTATTGTCTGTGCCTTTCAGCTACACAGTGTGTGTGTGTGTGTGTGTGTGTGTGTGTGTGTGTGTGTGTGTGTGTGTGTGTGTGTGTGTGTGTGTGTGTGTGTGTGTGTGTGTGTGTGTGTGTGTGTGTGTGTGTACGTGTGTGTGATGGAAAGGAGGACTAAAAACAGGACTGTGTTTATGTCTGTGTGTGTACTGTGATGGTAACGGAAAGGACCACATCCACACCCCCTTCCACAGGATCCCCCTGTTGAGAGTAGAGGGAGGGGGAATCCCCTGTTCTTGTGCCAGGTCATGTCAGAAAGGCTTTCCCCAGCCTCAGCCTGTGTGTGTGTGCTTTCCCCAGCCTCAGCCTGTGTGTGTGTGTGTCTGTGCGTTTGACCCAGCTGTGGTGGGAATGTTGGGGGGGCCTCTTCTTGGGGAAAGACGTAAGCAAGACTGAAAGGGAGGTGGAGAGAGAGGTGAAGGGCAAAGGCGTGCAGGGCGGGTGTCTCCTCTCCCTGCTTGGAATTCTTGCATTCCGGTGTTTTCCGACACAGCGCTATTGAAACGCCGTCGTCTCTCTTGATCTCTGTCAGCGCCAGGTCATGCTCTCCACAGGTTACACAAGATTCCATGTCTTCTGTTTGTCCTCGGCCCTGTTCCCACACACACTACTATTCTTAACAGATTTTTTTTCGTTCTTTTGTTTCTTTCCCTTTCTTTCTTTTCCTTTCTTCTTTCCTTCCTTCCCCAAGTGTGTATGACTCATTGTTAATGGAGGCTTGGAGCTGAGCCATAATGAAGTGACCAGTGCCGAGTCTCATCTGAACGACTGGAGCTATGGTTCTCCGTGCCTGTTCAGGACGTGTTCTCAGCCATGTCTGACCGAGGGCCCTGAAGCCCACAAGGTCACCAGCGTTGTAAAACACACCGCCCCCCCCAGTCACAGCCCAGCGCACCGTCTCCATGGCAACGCTGCCGATGACTCATCGGCGCTGGACAGAGAAGCATTCCTGCGCCTCCCCACTGGGAACGCCACAATCCATCACGCTTGACCTTCGACCCTTCCTGTCCCGCCTACTAGCCAGAGTACACAGCATGGGGCCAAACCTCTACGAGCCAACAGGAGGCCGGAATGAGGCCGGAGAGAGTATTAGAGACAGAGAGAGTACTAGAGAGAGAGTACTAGAGAGAGAGTACTAGAGAGAGAGATAACCAGAGAGAGAGTATTAGAGACAGAGAGAGTACTAGAGAGAGAGTACTAGAGAGAGAGTACTAGAGGGAGAGTACTAGAGGGAGAGTACTAGAGAGAGAGAGAACCAGAGAGAGAGAGTACTAGAGGGAGAATGAGAGATTGGAGACATGGTTTGTGGTCAGGTCCCAGCGCTCTGTCCTAACCTCCACGCGGAGCGCTAGCGTGGTCACAGACACCAGCTCCCACAGGGCTGTTACGTCATCCGACGTATGAGCAGCGTGTCTGGGAGGTCAGCTGACGGCCTCGGGTCAGGAAGCCCCGCCCTCCCACACTTCCTCAGCTGGTGCAAGCATGTCAGACATGGTACCACCACCACGCTGGACGCTGTCACGCTTTCTCCCTCGACTCCTTACACTACTCCTCTTAGGACCGCTCAGTCGTTTCTGTGGTGTTTGACACGGTCGGTACTCGGTGTAGCTTGGTGTGTCATGCTTAGTGCATGGACGGTCATGTATGTTGTGTGCGTCTGTAGGGTCATGTATGTTGCGTGCTCTTTCCCACAGATTGAGAGGCGTATGGAGATGGTGCGGGTGGTGTCCCACAACACACACAAGAGGATGGTCACGTGTCTGCAGGGTCACATAGGGGCCGAAGCAGAGAAGAGACACGTGAGCGCACACACACACCAGAATCAACACGACTACTCTCTATCGTTAAGGCCATTTTAACCTGTCTAGTTGGTAACTCAATCACATAATCATTGATGCCAGTAACCTAACCTTGCATATAAACCTGTTTTTAACCAACATGATGTTCCCCCGATCAAACATTATTAATATCCCAAACTGACCTGTGCCTCCCCACCATGGAGATCGTGTTTTTCACACCAGTCTTTTCTGTGTTCTCTACCTCTCACTACCCAACATGCACCATTCTGACCCTTCCAGTCCGTACCGCGCCTATATTCAGGAAATGGTCAGGTAAACAAAACAAAACAACCCAGAGACTTCCGCCTCTCCTTCATCCATCTCTTCTTTCCCCACCTCTCTGTGTCTGTCCCTTCATCCCTGTAGGTTAGCGTGGTGCGGGGGCCCTGTACATGGCAGTGGGCGGGGCCTGGGTTGGGCTTCATGTCCAACATCATGGATGGTTGGACATGGCAGTAGGGTTTCATGTCCCATGACCTCTCTCCTCCTTCAACACTTTCCTCAGGAGAGCGCCCCGCTCCGCCTCCCTAACACAGAGACCCCCCTCTACATGAAAATGATTCCTGGCTTTCTGTTAATTTGTGCTCAACTAACCAGGGACTTTAAGGGTTTAAGCTTTAGGGACAAGGTTGGTGTAAGGTTTGTTGAGCTTCGCCTGTTGTCTAATGGATATCTGTTTTTCTTTCTCTCTTCACAAACACACCTTTGCAGAAAAAGCTACCCTTGACAGCACTCTCTCAGGCCATGGTGGATGGAGGCAGTCAGCTGGGAGAGGAGTCTCTGATTGGGTGAGTGAATGAGTGACGTGTCCAATAAGGGAGCAAACCGCATTCAAAGATGCTCCGTTTCATAATTCGATTTGACATGGCTTGAAAATCTTGCTCTCTATGTCCAAAAACCGTTGAAATGAACTGTTTTTCACAAGTTTTCATATACTTTTTGTACATTACAATGACGTTTAGGGTGTTAACTATACAAAACATCAGAAATCTGAATTTTGAGAGAAAACGTTTTTCCATCTTTTATGGCTTATAGCCAACAATGAGCGCCCGTGACATCCGAAGGGTTTCCGCAGGCCGCCACACATCTGGGCCAGGAATATGGGAGGAGTCATATCGTCAGGGCAACAAGCTCCCACAACTGTGCTGTGTGTGTTTAGTGGTCAGGTGTAAGTGTTTAGTAATTAATAATCAGAAACGGATGCTGTTTCATACTCTTACATGGACCTGGTAATGGGATAGATTTTCTGACACTTCAGACAGACACAGTGAGACCTTTAGTGAATGTGAAAGAGCAGGGAGTTGAGCTCTAGCCACAGGATTTGGCGACGAGGGAGACGCAGTCCCACTGTGCTGTCAGATGTGGTGGTGGCCCTGTTCCTCCAGGCTGGGGGGGGACATCACAGTCCCACTGTGCTGTCAGATGTGGTGGTGGTGGCCCTGTTCCTCCAGGCTGGGGGGGGACACCGTTGGGGTGCCAGGCTGGGGTGATGGCGTCTGCAACACCTCGTTGAGGCACGGTCACTGTGAAGGTGAGAACTGGTCATGTGATCATCAGGATAGTGTGATCTTCACACCCTTTGTGTGTGTGTGTGTGTGTGTGTGTTGACAGGAAGATGATGGAGGTGTGTGGTGAGGCGGAGAACAAGCTTGCGTCAGAGCTGATGCAACACGAGCTGCAACTAGAGAAGGACGTGCTAGACCCCCTCAACCAGCTAGCAGAGGTCAGCCACTCACACACACACACTACAAAGGTCAGCCACTCACACACACACACACACACTACAAAGGTCAGCCACTCACACACACACACACACACACACACACACACACATAGTAACAAGCAGTGTAGTGCTGCATACAATAAACCCACTTTGATTGATGTGAATGGATCCATGGAGGTGATCACCAAGCAGGCTGTGACGTCCTCAGGTGGACATCCCCAACATCCTAAAGCAGAGGAAGCAGCTGGCCAAGCTGGTGCTGGACTACGACTCTGCCAGAGCAAGGTCAGCTCCTCTAACCCCCACAAGTCCTTACTGTTGTTCACCACTACTGGTCACATGTCAGTCAAGTACAGTAGCTTGTGTCGCTCAGTCTGCTAATGATGGCTTAATCACTCTCTGTCTCTCTGTGTGTGTGTGTGTGTGTGTATCTCTCTGTCAGATGGTTGCAGGCGACCAAGTCGATAATCTCAGGAACGAACACTCAAGCACTGACGGCCAAGGCTGACCTGCTCAAGGAGGAGGTGGATGAAGCTATGAACAAAGTGGAACTCTGCAAGGTAGCTCAGCACACCCTCAGCACTCCAACACGTCTCTCAGGGGCTGTCTGCATGCCCGTCTTGTGTCTGTCTCTCTCTCTGTCTGTCTGTCTGTCTGTCTGTCTGTCTGTCTGTCTGTCTGTCTGTCTGTCTCTCTCTCTCTCTCTCTCTCTCTCTCTCTCTCTCTCTCTCTTTCTCTCTCTCTCTCTCTCTCTCTCTCTCTCTCTCTCTCTCTCTCTCTCTCTCTCTCTGTCTGTCTGTCTGTCTGTCTGTCTGTCTGTCTGTCTGTCTGTCTGTCTGTCTGTCTGTCTGTCTGTCTCTGTCTGTCTGTCTGTCTCTGTCTGTCTGTCTGTCTTTCTGTCTCTCATTTCAGCCTGTGATGACCTCTTTGGTGTTGACACTCGCATGACTAGAATGCCCAGTCAGCTGTGTGTGCGTGTGCACCCTGCCTTGGTGCAGTGTGTGTGTGTGTCAGGTCTTGTGTCCAGGAAGGCCAGGCCGTGTGTTTCCCCTGGCTGAACTGTCCAGGTCAGGTCCAGACAGATCTCCAGCCTGGCTGAACTGTCCAGGTCAGGTCCAGACAAAGCTACAGCCTGGCTGAACTTTCCAGGTCAGGTCCAGACAGAGCTACAGCCTGGCTGAACTGTCCAGGTTAGGTCCAGACAGAGCTACAGCCTGGCTGAACTGTCCAGGTCAGGTCCAGACAGATCTCCAGCCTGGCTGAACTGTCCAGGTCAGGTCCAGACAGAGCTACAGCCTGGCTGAACTGTCCAGGTCAGGTCCAGACAGATCTCCAGCCTGGCTGAACTGTCCAGGTCAGGTCCAGACAGAGCTACAGCCTGGCTGAACTGTCCAGGTCAGGTCCAGACAGAGCTACAGCCTGGCTGAACTGTCCAGGTCAGGTCCAGACAGAGCTACAGCCTGGCTGAACTGTCCAGGTCAGGTCCAGACAGAGCTACAGCCTGGCTGAACTGTCCAGGTCAGGTCCAGACAGAGCTACAGCCTGGCTGACTCGGTCCTCACTGTTGGGACTCTATCTTTCTTCTCACAGGATCAACTGGCTGCAGACATGTACAATTTCTTCTCAAAGGAAGGGGATTATGCCCGCTACTATGTCATGGTGAGTACTGTGTGTGTGTTTGTACTGTGTGTGTGTGTTTGTACTGTGTGTGTGTGTTTGTACTGTGTGTGTGTTTGCGTGGTTGCATTACCTGTGGGAAAGTCCCCAGCTGAGTTGACCAACACAGTATATCTGAGTGCTGTCTTCTCTCTCTCTCTCTCTACCCCCTCTCCCTGTCTAAACCCCCTTTCACTCTTACTCACTCTCTCTCACTCTCTCTTTCACAATGTGGGTTCTGTTCCTGTTTCCAGCTCTTAGAAGCCCAAGCTGATTACCATAGGAAATCTCTAACCGTGCTGGAGAGTGTCCTGCCAACTATCCAAGCACAGCAAGGTACAGCCCCCCCACACCCACACCCCCTTCCCCCGACACCCTCTCTCTCTCATGGTCAGGTACAGTCCAGCCCTCCAGCCTCTTGACTCCAGCCAGTGTTCTCTTCAGCACTGTGAGACAGTACAGTACTGGACAGTCAGAACAGAGGGCTGTACAGTACCGCACCATACAGTACAGTACTGGACAGTCAGAACAGAGTGCTGTACAGTACCGCACCGTACAGTACAGGGTGGCAGTGGCTGAGCCAGAAGGCTCCTTGGTTGGAGAGCACCATCCTATTTCCAGATTCTCTCTCTTTCTCTCTCGTTTTCACGACCGCATTCTGTGGTTGTTCTACAGGGTTGGTTGTTTTCTTCCCCCGTCAGTAGAACACAGGAGGTCCAAACCAGACAGGCCTCCCAGCATGCAGCCTATGACTCACACTCTCCTCACACACACGCACACACACTTCAAGGAATTATATTTCACCCACCTGGTGTTCACTGTTCTCTCTCTCTCTCTCTCTCTCTCATACTCGCATGTCCACACGCTCTCACACACACTCATCATCATTCAACGCCGCCACCTTCCAGTAAGCTGTCTCTTCCTCCTCCCCCCCCCCCCTCCCCAGACTCGTGGACAGAGAAGCCTGCGTTCGGGACGGGCCTGGACGAGCACCTGAAGAGGAGCAGCCGGGAGATCGCTCTGCCCCTTGAGGCCTGCGTCATGATGCTGCTGGAGACGGGCATGAAGGAGGAGGTAGAGAGGAGGGTGGGAGGGTTGAGTGTGGAAGGATGGAGGTAGGGGAGGGAGGAAGAGAGTGCAGGAGGAACAGCAGGGAGGAAGCGAAGCGGTTCGATCCCTTCTCGTGTTTGTTCCTGGCGAGTTGAAACGCGTCACGTTCCCTCCTGAAAGCAAAGGCTTCCAAAATCAAACACCTTAAAACCAAGTTGATGTGGGGCGTGAATTCAAACGGCCCCAAGCATGCGGAGTGCCACTCGGAGCCAGGCAGGGAGACGGGCAGTGAGACCGTAAACTCTGCTGTGTTTGTCTCCCTCTGTCTGCCCCCTCTCTCTGTCTCTCTCCACTCTTTGTTTCTGTGCTGGGATGTCGATTTATGGTGTTTATGTCCTGACCCCACCTCAGGCTCCATTTAGAACACAATAACAAACTACTTGTGTCCCATCTATAAATCAGATGTGTGTGTGTGAGGCGTGTGTGTGTGTGTGCATTCCTCCCTGTGTGTAGTGTGTGTGTGTCCTCTCTTTCCAGTTCTGACCACAGTATTTGTCTTCCTATTTAGTCTCCAGTGAACAGCTGTTGTCAGTGTGGTGAAAGCCTTTGTTTGTGAGTGAAAGTAGAGAGGTTGCTGGCATGTTTGGGATTTTCTGTGTGTGTGTGTCCATGTGATGTTGTGTGGAGGCTCTCTGTGTTGTGTGTGTGTGTGTGTGTGTGTCTACAGGAGAGAGGGGGTGGGAAACGATCTTTTCATGGGTTTATGACCAAGGTGTTCAGGTTGTTGACTTACAGAATACCTCATTGTGTGTGTGTGCACTCATCCTCAGGGCCTGTTCAGGATTGCTGCCGGAGCCTCCAAGCTGAAGAAGCTGAAGGCAGCTCTGGACTGTTCCACCTCTCAGCTGGAGGAGTTCTACTCGGACCCCCACGCCGTCGCTGGTACGGTCCACCCCCCCCCCCCCCCCTCCTGAGACCCCCCCTCCCCCCGGCCCCCTGGGCTGGCCTCTGGTCCTACTGATGTGAATGTTGTGCTTCCAGGAGCCTTGAAGTCCTACCTGAGAGAGCTGCCTGAACCACTGATGACCTACCAGCTGTATGACGAGTGGACCCAGGCCTCCAAGTAAGGCGGATCAAAGTCTTATCTCTCGCTTTCTTTTTTTCTCTGACACACTACATTCTGTATCGTCTGTATTTTTGTCTTGTTCTGTTTGTCCGTCTGTCTCTCCGCCCCTCTCTTTTTTCCCTTTCTCACTCTCCGTCTCTCTCACACTCTCCTCCTGTTTCTCCCTCCCTCCAGTGTGTCGGACCCAGACAAGAGGCTCCAGGCTCTGTGGGTGGTGTGCGACCAGCTGCCAAAGAACAACAAGGCCAACCTGAGGTCTGTCTGCGCAGTAGCACTCACCTAGCCTCCACTCAGTAGCACTCACCTAGCCTCCACAGGACACCACCTAGCCTCCACACTGTAGCACTCACCTAGCCTCCACAGGACACCACCTAGCCTCCACAGGACACCACCTAGCCTCCACACTGTAGCACTCACCTAGCCTCCACAGGACACCACCTAGCCTCCACAGGACACCACCTAGCCTCCACACAGCAGCACTCACCTAGCCTCCACACAGTAGCACTCACCTAGCCTCCACAGGACACCACCTAGCCTCCACACAGTAGCACTCACCTAGCCTCCACAGGACACCACCTAGCCTCCACACAGTAGCACTCACCAAGCCTCCACAGGACACCACCTAGCCTCCACACAGTAGCACTCACCTAGCTTCCACAGGACACCACCTAGCCTCCACAGGACACCACCTAGCCTCCACACTGTAGCACTCACCTAGCCTCCACACAGTAGCACTCACCTAGCCTCCACAGGACACCACCAACCCCTCCACACAGTAGCACACCTAGCCTCCACTCAGTACCACATGAGTTACACCACTTTAGATTGTCTTTGTCGTTTCATAGGTTGGTTTGCTTTGCGTGCGTGTTTGCGCAGGTATCTGGTGAAGTTCCTGGCCAAGCTGGCCCAGGACAGCGAGGCCAACAAGATGACCCCCAGCAACATCGCCATCGTCCTGGGGCCCAACCTGCTGTGGGCCAAGACCGAGGGGTGAGGGGGGCAGGGGTGTGAGGGGGGCGGGGGGGGGTGAGGAAGGGAGGGGAGGGAGAGGTGAAGAGCAAAAAAGGGATGCCTACATGACTTTTGTGTTGTTGTGTTTGGGATGACAGCACTCTCGCTGAGATGGCTGCTGCTACCTCCGTTCACGTGGTGACCATCATAGAACCCATCATCCAGCATGCTGATTGGTTCTTCCCTGAAGGTGGGTGTGATCTTATCGGCTAAATAGCTGTTTGGCAGTCTTCTTCTTGTCCAGTCACAATAATGCTCTCCCTCTCTCTCCCCAATCACAATGAAACTCCCAGACGTGGAGTTTAACGTGTCGGGCATGTTTGCCATGCCAACGCCACCTTCCACCCACGGCAACCACCTGACTGCGCCCGACTACGACTGTGGCACAGTTGAGAGGAAGAGGCCGGTCAGCATGGTGGGACCAGACAACGACACGCCACGCAAGGATAGGTATGACCTCTCACCCCCGGACAGGGCCAATTCAAATGACCCCCCCCTCTCACCCCCTGTCATGCTTGCCCTTCACCTCAAACCCCATAATTGCTTCTAAATTGAAATTGTCTGCTATTTCAATTTTCTAACTCCATTGATAATACCATCATCTGATATTTTTGGCGGGGTCTTCTAATCTCACTGTGGATCTGTGATTCAGGACTTGAGCACTGATTTTGGTTTGCTAGTCTCTCTTTCTCTCTCTATCTCTCTCTTTCTCTTCTAACTATCTCCCTCTCTGGTGGTAGTGGAGATTCTCCGGGTGTCTATAATCATGTCTCTCGTCTCCTGTCCTCTCTCTCTCTCCCTCCGTCTCTCCCCCTCCCTCCGTCTCTCCCCCTCCTCTCTCTCCCTCCTCTCTCCCCCTCCTCTCTCCCCCTCCTCTCTCTCCTTCCTCTCTCCCCCTCCTCTCTCCCCCTCCTCTCTCTCCCTCCTCTCTCCCCCTCCTCTCTCTCCCTCCTCTCTCTGTGTAGCTCCGCTAACAAACACTCGGACCATAACACGCGTAGAGGCAGCAACACTTTAGGTAGAAAGCAGCACGCTTCGCCTACCTTCCAGCCTCCCTTGCCCCCCGTGGAGGCCCCCGGGAGCCCGGGCCCCCTGGGGGAGCCCCAGCTGCAGGCCCCTCTGGGGGGCTTGGCCCTGGAGGGCTGCCAGCCCAGCCTGGCCCTGGGCATGGCAGCCCTGGTGGCGGCACAGCAGCTGCTAGCTCAGCACACAGAGGAGATCAGGTAAGGGCCGGGCGCTGGATAGGAACCACCCCACCACACACTGCATGGAGGGGCTAACAGCTGCTGCATGTGGACGCTTTGTAGACGCTCGCTATTCATCCGCTGCTCCATAAGCGAGCTCTGTGTCGGTGAATGAAAGGAAGGGAGCAGACAGATCTAGCCGGTGTCGTCAGTCGCGGGCCTAGACGTGTCCCTTCTCGAACCCGTCCGCTTGTTTTGTCTTCCCCGCATCGCTAACCGCATTTTCTGCAAAGTCGTGACCCTTCATTATGGCCCGGGCACGTCTCAGGGCAGCCCACAGGAACACCACAACAATGGCTGCTGTCATTTCCAGCATTTTCTAAGGACCCCTCATCCTCCTCAACCACTCTGCCCTGCACTCTGAAACGCCGCAGTCAGCAGAACCGGACTGAGCTGCCCTGAGATGTCGGGCGCCACCCCCCCTCCCCCCCCTTTCCTCGCTGCCCTTACGTAACCTCGCTGCTTAAGAGCCTCTTTGAATCGTTCCGTGAAAGGATTCTATTGATCGGCAGGCTCCTCCGAACCAGACAGATAGTTCAATTGATCTGTTATCTGCCTGGGTTAAAAGGGGGAAATTGCGCGCACACACAGCAATAGTCAAGGAAGACTTGAGGCGATGGTTGTTTTGTAATGCATGGCCATAGAGTCTGTATGTTTTATTTGTTTTGGATTGTTTTGTTTTTTTTGGGGGGGGGGGGTTCTTTGGAACCCAGTGAACGGGGTCTGAGATCTTGTGTCGTGTTGGTCTTGTCCCCCGTGTGTCCAGCAACCCAAAGCTACGCGACTTCACCTCCACCCCCCCTCCCCAGAGGAACGGCTCAGGAGGGGGGCACACGGGCGGCACCAACCCCTCAGGGCTGGGCGTGGGGACCCCCGGGGCCGGACCCATGGGGCCCAGTCCTCACATGATGCGCAGAGGTGAGCCCCAGCCAGGCTTGATAAACACCTCCACACTCACCACGGTCCTGGGACCATGCTTGGTTTGTTGATGCACCGGGCTGATGCAGGACCACTGGGGGTACGTGATGTCGTTGACGTTAGCGTCTAACGTTGCACTTCCTTCCTCCAGGTACAAAGAAACCAGCCCCCGCCCCTCCTAAACCAGCCAACCCCCCACCAGGCCAGCCCAATATCCCCTCCCCAGGCTCCGCCCAGTCCCTAAGCCCCTCCCCCCGGCCCGCCTCCAGCCACTCCCCCACCTCCCCCACAGCCCAGCCCTGCGCCGTCCCCAGACGCCACTCCAACAACCAGCCCCACATCCAGGCCCCCAACCACCCCCCTCCCCAGCCCCCCTCACAGGTCAGCCCCCCCCCTCAGCCAAGAGCTTTCCCCCAGCCCCAAGGGGACCCCCTCGGGACAGAGCCCTCCCCTCCAGACACCCCCACCCCACCAGACACCCCCCCGCCGTCCTCTGCCCCCCAGGACAGCCCTGGCCTCCCCTCAGCCACGCCCTTCCAGTCAGGATCCCTCCCCAGGCCGCGGCCGGTGCCCAAGCCCAGGAACAGGCCCAGCATCCCCCCTCCTCCGCAGCCCCCCAACCCTGCCGGCGACACCAACGGCCTCTGCAGCACGGCCTACAAGATCATGGGTGAGGACAGCCAGCTGGCTCGTTTAGTTTCAGTACATGAGACATAGCATTAGGTGCATGGATGTAGTATGTAGGTCACATCTGGATCCATATTTGCTGCCGTAAGATCAGATTTGATTATGGTTTCATGCTCATTCAATGTTTTCGCACAATGTAATACTGTTAGGGTCGCTTTCTTCCTGTTTGTGTAGAGTCTTGCCTATTGTTTAACCAAGTAGCACCATAGAGGTGCTCTCTCTCTCCTTCTCTCTCTAATAAATGGTGTGTCACAATACCTTCACAGGTTAAGGATCGCTTGTGACAGAGGTTTGTAGTTACAGTAATCCTTTAAACTAGCAGCTCCTGCACGATCATTTCGTTTGGTTTGTTTGTGCTCAACCCCATCACGACAATGACATCATCATCATCATTTATACCCTCCCCTCCTGCCCCAGTACCATTGATTATCAATCATTGACCTCCCATTACCCAATCATTGAATGTCAGTAACATTTTGATAAGGGTTTGCAAATGACACGCATCATATTAAGTGTTTGCAAATGTCAAATAGATCTCAGTCTTAAAATGGGATCAGGTTCTACAATCTCGATCCAGAACAACTTCCTGTATGTCTTTTGCAAAGCCTTCAACTCTGAGATATATACAGTGCCCTCCAAAAGTATTGGAACAGTGAGGCGAATTCCTTTATTTTTGCTGTAGACTGAAAACATTTGGGCTTGACATCAAATAATGAACGTGAGACCAGAGATCAACGTTTCAGCTTTTATTTCCAGGTATTTACATCAGGATCTGATGCACAACTAAGAAAATATCACATTTTGTTTGAATCCACCCATTTGTCATGTGATCAAAAGTATTGGAACAGATATACTTAAAACATATTTAAGTGAATAAGACTTAATATTTAGTTGCAAATCCTTTGCTTTCAATAACTGCAGCAAGTCTGTGACCCATTGATGTCACCAAACTTTTGCATTCTTCCTTTTTGATGCTTTCCCAGGCTTTCACTGCAGCCTCTTTCAGTTGTTGTTTGTTTTGTGGGGTTCCTCCCTTCAGTCTCCTCTTAAGCAGGTAAAATGCATGCTCTATAGGGTTTAAGTCTGGAGATTGACTTGGCCAGTCTAATACCTTCCATTTCTTGCCCCTGATGAACTCCTTTGTTGTTTTGGCAGTGTGTTTTGGGTCGTTATCTTGCTGCATGATGAAGGCTCTGCCAATCAGTTTGGTTGCATCTTTCCTTAAATTGGCAGACAAAATGTTTCTGTAGACTTCCGAGTTCATTTTGCTGCTGCCATCATGTGTTACATCCTCAATAAAGATTAATGAGCCCGTCCCAGAAGAAGCCATGCAAGCCCAAGCCATGACATTACCTCCACCGTGTTTCACAGATGAGCTTGTGTGTTTGGGATCATGAGCAGTTCCTTTCTTTCTCCAAACTTTAGCCTTTCCATCACTTTGGTAAAAGTTAATCTTTGTCTCATCAGTCCATAAAACTTTGTCCCAGAATTTTTGAGGTTCATCTCTGTACTTTTTGGCAAATTCCAGCCTGGCCTTCCTATTCTTCTTGCTAATGAGTGGTTTGCATCTTCTGGTGTAGCCCTTGTACTTTTGTTCATGAAGTCTTCTGCGAACAGTAGATAGTGATACCTTCACTCCTGCCATCTGGAGGTTGTTGCTGATCTCACTAACAGTTGTTTTAGGGTCTTTCTTTACAGCTCTCACAATGTTTCTGTCATCAACTGCTGATGTTTTCCTTGGTCTACCTGTTCGACGTCTGTTACTTAGTACACCAGTAGTTTTCTTCTTCTTCAGGACATTCCAAATGGTTGTACTGGCTATGGCCAATGTTTCTGCAATGGCTCTGATTGATTTTCCATCTTCTCTAAGACTCACAATTGCTTGTTTTTCACCCAAAGACAGCGCTCTGGTTTTCATGTTGTTTTCACCTCTGAATACAGTCTGCATAGACAAAACCTATCTTACCCAATCTGAACCTGAGTGTAGACATTCAGTGGTATTTATTGATTGAATAATGTATGTAATAGGACACACCTGGGCAACAAAACACACCTGTCAGTCACATGTTCCAACACTTTTGCTCACGTGACAAATGGGTGGGTTCGAACAAAAAGGTGATATTTTCTAATTTGTGCATCAGATCCTGATGTAAATACCTGGAAATAAAAGCTGAAACGTTGATCTCTGGTTTCACATTCATCGTTTGATGTCAAGCCCAAATGTTTTCAGTCTACAGCAAAAATAAAGGAATTGGCCTCACTGTTCCAATACTTTTGGAGGGCACTGTATATATATTATTTTTTTACTGTTAGTATTGTGTTGAGTTGTGTACTAATGAAGACAAAGCTTGTCGCTGATGGCGGCCACATCTGTAGTCCACACAGTGTTAGAACCAGGAGCCCGTGTGTCCTAGACCTGTCAGTCTTCCTCAGTAATCTCTTTCCAATTTCACTCCTAATTACTTTTCATATTTGAATTACATTCAAATGTTTCTTGGTCAAATGGAGCCTGTTAGCCACACCGTGTCGCAGTGTTGCTGTCCACTGGTCTGAATGGCTTTAAAAAGCATGACTCTGCAGTCGCCTCCCAGCATGCCCCTCTGTCCCTGTCCCCCTCGACGCCAAGCGCGGCCTTCTCACAGAGCAGCGTCCGTTTCCCCTCCACCACGACACAGCCTCAGCATGATCTGTCTCTGTGGACTGGCTTGTCTGAGCTCCCCTTCTCCGCATGACGTCACCCCCGGCGGCGCTGCTAACCCAAGATGAGTGTCCACTCACACGCTGCCTGACACAACAACGCCCTCAGTGTTTTCGCCAGCGCTTAACCCTCTGACCTTTTCATTGATCTCCAAGCCAACGGGGAAGCCACGTGCTTCGCCACGTTGACAGAGAACGGAATGAAGTCACTGAATGTATTGTCGACCTGTTAGTCTGTGCGATCGTTACTTGTTCTTGTGATAGTACGCAGCATGAAGGATGAGCACAGGGCGTGATCAATGATACGCATGCTTGCCTAGGCTACGAACATCCAACACTATTTGTTATGACTAGTCCAGGCTACATGAAGGCCTTTTTCAAAGAAAATCGACAAGAGCAGTACATTCTATAACGGCAGTACATTCTCTACAGCACACTAACATGTCGTCATAGGAAGTCTGTGTCAGACTGTGCATGTCAGACAGTGTCCTCGTCCACCTGTGCTGACCTGTGTTTTCGTCCATCAGACCCCGCCCTCTCCCTGAAGGGCTTCACCAGAGCCTTCGTCCCTGACTTTGCTGTGGACCAGCAGCCAGTGGCGCCCGCCCCCACGCCCTCTCACCGAGACTCTGAGCTGGACACTGAGAGCACCGTCCTGTGAGGAAGGGGACGCGCTCGGCTTCCGAATCAAGCGCACCTTCCTGTCCCCTCCCCCCCCGCCCGGTCCTGCCTCTTCTCTCCACCGCCCGTGTCCCAGCACCACCCTCCGCCCTTTGACTGCCACACCTCAGCTGCTGTCACACGCTCTCTCTCTCTCTCTCTCTCTCTTACACACACACACACACACACACACTAGAGCCCCGTTTCAGCTCATGCTTCAGTCGTGTACTTGATAGCTGCCACTCTGTAGCATTGACAAAGCCACGATGAAGCTTGGTTTAACTGGATGACGCACAGAAACTAAGAGTTACAGTAAAGATGCAGAGAGAAATGGAACTATGTATTTGGATGGGATGTTGCACCTGGAAGGGACAGGGTGTGGGTTGGCAACTATGGATTGACAAGATCAGTAGTGGTATGAGGTGATTTTGATATTGTTTATTGACCAAGGCCTTAGATTATAAAATAAGAACAGTTTTTTTTTGTCTCTCAAGCACAGGAAATGTGTTGGAAATTGTAGAAACCAAAAAAAAAAGAAAAGACAAACATGTCTGTTGCTGAAAGTGTAGCTGGTGACTGCAGGTTTCCAGTCAGATCAGACCACTTCCTCACCTGTTTTGTATGAAGCTCCTCCTTTTTCACCTGTTCTGTCTGGATATGTTTCTCTTCCAAAAGACCCATTCCCTGTGGCTTGAGTTAACTGCAGTCTTTTGGATCATGCCTTACTGTGTTAGCACTGCTAGCATATACAGTACATGCTAGTAGTGGTAGGATCCTTGTGTTACCCTACATGCTGTATGTTCTAGCTTTGTAGGCGATGAATATTTTGCCTTTCTATTTGTCATGTTTATTCTGATGTTGCTGGGGCATTAAAATGACTTTGAGTGAATGTAGGGAAAGGTGATCTGAAGCGCATATACCATTTTTCTTTTTCATTTAAGCTGATCGCTTTAGGATCCCTCAAAATGATTCAAAATGCCCTTGAAAGCATCTCCAGGAGAGCTTCTTGGTGAACAGGTTTCCATGTGGAACTCTCCTTTCTAACACTCTGAGCTGGGTTTACAAGCATTGTAAAATCTCAGTGGTGAGGTGGTGTTAGATTGTCCAAGGCCAGAAAAGCTTTTTCTGTTTTCTATTTGTGTGTGTAAAGTTTTGCTTTTGCCTTGAATATAATGCAGGGATAGGTTGGCGAACCGCTCGCTATGGTACCAATAGCAACGTCTTAAATGCATTAGTTGCCCTGGAAATAAGTTCATCATATGTACTGTTTTTCAGCGACAATCATGCCTTTAGTCTTGCTGGTATTTCCTGCCCTCCTCTCTCTCTGTCTCTCTCTCTCTCATACCTCGCTGCCTTATCCTTCAGCATAGAGGACTCTATAGTGAGGCACCAAGAAACGAACAAATGCCATGAAACTAGAGACATGAAGACAGTCCTGCATTTGGAGCTCGGTAGTTTTATATGCAGATTGTTGAGCTGATTCATGAAATAAAAGTGTAATATGAATGCTTGGTTATACTCCCTTTCCAAAGAAAATAAAATATAAGAATAAAATGGAATTGTGTTGTCTATATTATGTTGCGTACTCACTACTCCTGGTAAGACAGGGTATAATCGGGGGATGTACTATAAAAGGATTGTCAGGAAACTTCTCTTCATGCCAGCTACCAGCATAGCCTACGATGGGTTGGCCACACAATTTCTACAAGGAGAAACAGAACCTGTGTTTATAGTGTTGCCACACATTTGTTCTCTCACCCCTTAAATCTCAGTACTTGCCCCCCCCCCTCTCTCTTTCTCTGTCCCTCTTCTAAACACACACACAAAGGTCCTTAAGGGCAGGGGCTGTACCGGAGTCCATGAGGATGTGTTGGGGCTTGTTGTAGACCTCCAGATAGGTGGAGGGAGAGCGCAGTACGGGACTGTGACAGAGGTGAAGGACTGTGTCCTCCTCAAGAACCAAAGCCTGCTCCTGGGCATCCAGCCCTGGGAAGATGCCCTGCTGAACACACACACACACACACCTCGGAAACTTACAAACTAGTTTTGTAGTACAGGAATGTCAACTTTGCCCCTCAGCCATCTCAATCCAAGACCCGATCGCAGCTTCGCTGCATGTGGTTTAGGCAGGATAGACAGGTAGAGGGGGCTGAAGAGAGAGGAGAGGGTTCTTCATGTACTTTTCGTTTGAGCAGGCGGAGACAGAGCTTGTAGATGACGGCCAGACAGTCAGGAACCAGAGTCTCCACAGGCTCGGTCTGCGGGGAGGCGTCCTGCAGGCTGAGGGGCGGAGTCACAAAACGGTAACCCCACGACGGGAACAGCCGGCTGGGGATCATGTGAGACGTCACCAGGATCCTCCCCTGCTGCAGAGGAGAGCTGGGCAGAGGGAGATGCAGCAGGACGGGCGTGACATCAGCAAGACTGAGGAACATCAGCGATTCCTTGGTTGGGATGTGCTAAACTTGAAGGAGATATTACCTGGGATTTTGCTCCATGTTGCTTAGATCTTTCAGGAGCAGTATCAGAACATCTGCAGAGGACTGCAATTAAAAGAAAGGCCTAAAACATATGATAGGGGTAGCGAAGTCCTAAACATTGTCTACATGAGGGTTATAACCTCTAAGACTAATCTAGTTGATCAAGGAGGCAGTACCTCTAGTACATGGATGATACATTTAGGATACAACAGGAGGACACCAGTAACTCCCTCAGTCTGTGTGTTTTTCTGAAACTTTGATAAAAAACCATCGTAGTACTCTGTAAATATAAAAGTACATATTTAATAGTCAATTAAACCCATTTCAATTCACGGTTTATTATCACATATTATCTTTATTGTGAGATACCCTGAGCATTACTATTTACTGAGACCACATTCAGACTATATAATCTATTTTAAAATACAATTTTCTAGCTATCAGTGTGTGCCATGCAATTGTAACCTAGTAACATATTTGAATATAGGCCTAACATTAAAAGCTGACAGCTGATGCCACTGGTGTTGTGTTGCAGAGCTCCAATATTTTTTTATGAAGGAATTACCTCCAATAGTGGTCCTTTTTTCTTCGGAGTTAAACTGTGGAGATGTAGTTGCCACATACACCAATCTGTGAACAAATTCTTTCTTAAAAACATCAAAACAGTTGGGTTAGAATATGTTGAACACTGATAGGGGCAGCGCACTCGCTCTCCGAAGTGAGTAATTAGCTCAAATAAGGCTGTTCAAACAGATAATGTCGATTTACTTTGTCATTAGATTTCTGCTTATCGTAATCGGCAAACAATGAGTTTTTGTATGCGTTATAATATACGTTCACGCAAACATTGGCAGCTAAAGTCGAGGGCAAAGAATTTCCGGCCATTTTACCAAGCTCTTCACTATGGCAACAGCATCACCCGACGAGTGTACCAGAAAACAGACTGTAGTCGCGAGAAAGTGAATGTTTATTTAGTCAAGCGAAAGGCTACAATTGTGTCGAAAGCAAATATTCAACATAAATATTTAATACAGGACAGTAACCAGATGCGTTCAGTTACAACATAGAAAACATATAAAAGTAATGTATCAATAAATGATCTATTAATTTAAGTAGACCCCACGATGCAATTATTTTTTGTTTAATATACATTTCTGAGAAAGTAGACAATTTAATCTACGTAAATAAATCATTTCAGATCCACAATTTATTTCCACGTAAAATACAACACCTGAACCAACATGCAAATGATTTGGACAGATAGTTAACACTGTATTCCGTTAGTAACCTGAAAGCTGTGCAGCAAGAAGAAATACTGATCTCATACAAGAGATGGTTGAGGGTAGGACCATCAGTTTCATAATAACAAAAAATCTGATAAATGAAATCATTCTAAAAACTAAAAAAACTGTGATATCACAATGCATGTGAAATGTGTATGACAGATGTCATGTATATGATTAAGATATGGTTCAGGAGAGACAGATTAGCTTGATATCACCCTTCGTTGTTTTGCTGAGACACTGGTGTTAGAAGGGCTGCATTTGGACCAGAAACCTGCCAAAAGTTCTATTATGTAATACTCAAAGTACATGTCATGCCATGGTAAGGATTGACGGTGAGCTAAGTTCAGCCGATTTGATGTACATGATCAGCCCGATGGGATGTAAATCTACAGTGTGTCGTTTCACTCTGCATGTCTGTAAATATTCAACCCACCGACTCACCTGTTCACTTGTCAGACATGTCGATTCTAGATACATTCAGGTGCTTCTGAATCATCTCACACCTACTATACGTCTAACATACATCAGGAGCCTATATCAAAGCGCTTAATTTCAAATATAGTCATATCAAATATAAAATCATATGATCTTAGAATGATGTATTCTGGAGTCGTTCTTAATATATTTCTGGTAGTGTCACGTGGTCTCTGTCCCAGTGGTTCTCAGTGTCTCTGTGTAATCTTGGCACTTTGGTTGAGGAGAGCAGAGTGAAGGAGAGAAGCCGATTGGCCGGTGGCATCCTGGCTAGCAAGACAATTGGCTAGAAAGGAGAACTCCACTGGATGTGTTTACCAGGCTAGGGGTGAGGAGAGACGAGGACTGCGAGGGTTGTCTGTAGCCTGTGTCTCAGTCAAAGCTCTCTGGAAAGAGAAATATGTATGAGGGCCATGCATTACAATTGAGTCTGTAACAGTTTACAAACTGTAACAGTTTACAAAATGCACACCCTGGACATTTGTGATTATTAACATCCTTTTAGTAATCACAAGGATTCCAGTCCTTGACCAACACATATCCGTTTTGAATGTCTCACCTCAAACTTGGAGATGAACTCGGCGAAGATGGCGAAGAAGGCTTCCGTGGAGGTGGTCTTGCTGTCTTCTCCAAAGTAGGATGCCACCTTGGAGAACTCCTCCATGGCCCTCAGCTGCAGTGAGTCCAGTGACTGCACCGCTGGGTGGCTGTTCTCTAAGAAACCCTGCCACGCCAGGGTCAAGGGTCAAACTAGGGTGGCTTCCAATCCACCATTCTGTTGTTACCATTCTAATGTACTTGTGTTATACAACCTGAGTCCCAATGAGTAGCACCCAAGCTACCAATGATCAACGTTTCTACTGGTCAAAAAGAACAAACCTTCTCTGAGGGACTATTTGTGGGTGGAAGGATACGCTCATGATGCTGGCAAAGTGGTCCTCGGGTGTAGCAGGGATCTTCACGCAGGCCGTCCTGATCTCCTGGATGGTGGCGTGGATGTCATTCAGCTCTACCTTCAGAACTCGATGGTTCACTGGAGGAAAAAAACAAACGAAAAATCATTGTACAACTACACCTTTTCAGATACTTAAATGGGTTTTAGAACGTTTTCTGACACATATCTCAAAGTGACCTCAAGGAATTAAAGTCGGGAAGGAGGGAGAGTGAGTCTGGGTGTGAGTGTTACTGTACCTTTGGCTGCTAGCGGTACAGTTGTGAGGTCCCTGGCAAAGTTGAGCAACTCAGGGAAGTGTTGGCATAGTGATTTGGCCAGAATGTGCAGGAAAGTGGATTTTCCATCCACTGTTTTAGTGGTGCTGAGCTACAAAGCAGAATGAAAAGTAGAAGAAATAGATAGAATCTCAGTCTTACTTTGTATACAGACTCTAATACCAAACACAAGACTCCACAGTCAGGGTTGTACAGATACCTCAGTGAGAAAGTTGATCTTGAAGCCAGTGGTCTTGTTGGTCTTGGGTTGACCGTTATTCAGGTAATTTCCCATTGCTAGAACAAACTGTGGGCAGAGACATCCATCTTAACAACCAACAGACCACAACCAGGCCACCAACCAGTCAGCAAATCAATAACTCCACCAATGAGCGAGCGATGTTACCTCTAGGATCTTATAACTCCACCAATGAGCGAGCGATGTTACCTCTAGGATCTTATAACTCCACCAATGAGCGAGCAATGTTACCTCTAGGATCTTAGCCAGTTTCTTGCTGGTGCGAAGCTCCACGGAGGCCTTGTAGATACACTCATACCCCGCCCTCATCTCCTCAGTCTTCTCCTGCAGGGTGCTCTTAAAGTGGAGGCTTCGCAGACGTGTCTTATACTCAGGTACCATCAACATCTGACAAACACACATGCCACAGTCGTAACAAGCCGTTTTAGGGTTACGATCGTTTTGTAACTGCCTATCGGAGAGTCCAAGTGTCCGAACTGGCATTTTAAACCATTCCACCTGCCAGATCTCATGGAAAAAACACTTTGGAATCAAACTAGAGTCTTGTAGCTTAGGGATTCACGTTTTGTGGCGTGGTGCTCCATCCGATTACCTGGAAGATGAATTTGTCGGGCTCGCTGAGTTTGGTGAGGTCCTGGTCAAACTGCTGGTACTGCTTGACCTCGTCGTCGTCGGGGGCGTAGAGGAGCAGCTGTTTGATGTGAGCGGGCTCCAGGCGGTCGGAGGTCAGGGTCATCAGCATCTGCCGCAGCTCTCCTGGAGACAGCTTCAGATGGGCGATCAGGATGGCTGGGGGCAGAGGAGGGTGTGGAGGACACCCTTTATTGCTGTGCAAAGTATAGGACTCAAGTGACTGTACACACGGGTACAATAAAAAACTGTGTTCTGTATAGGCAGTGGCCTGTGGCAAACCCTTTACACATTAAAAAAAAAAAAAAAAGTGGGAATACATCCACATACTGTACCATCTTACTTGGAAATACCAGGCCTAGGTCCAACCTCAACCCCCAACCCCATGTCCGGCCCTGGCCCTGGCCCTGGCCCTGGCCCCAGTACTCACAGGCGTTGTAGGCCTTCTTATGAGACAGGATCTCCACCACATCCCTCTTCTTAAAGCTTTCTGGCAGGAAGGCTGGCTCTGGAGGGGAGACTGACAGGTTTAATCACTGTGTCAGCACAGGTTCTCCAGGCACCAGGAGGGGAGGGACACACACACTACGGTGGAGGGATGAAGAGGGAGAGAACTGAAAGTGACAGATGGGAGAGAGGTGGAGGGTGACAGAGGAGAATGAGTAAGGGGAGATGGAGGAGGAAGGAGGTGGAAGAGGAGGAGGAGATGGTGCCTGAATGGAGAATGAGTGTGCTGAGAAGCTGGATGGAGCAGCTCCAAATAGGATTATGGTCAACATGAGTCTCAACAAGCTGGGCTGTGAACACAACAACAGGCTCGATCAGCGTAGCACCACGACACGACAGGGTTACAGTGAGGATGGTGAGATGAGCAGTGGGCAGAAGTTTGGAAGAACTTACTAGAACTGCGCTGAGTACCAAAGTGCAACTCCAGATCCAGATACTTCACCATGTCGCTCAGCTTGTCATAATCAGGATCCTCACCAAGCTAGAAGTAGAGAGAGAGAAACACAAAGAGAGAGAGACAGAGAGAGAGAGAGACAGAGAGAGAGAGAGGCAGAAAGAGACGACAGGAGGGATTTGTTGGCATTGAGAGAAATTGGTATTGCTACCATTCCTTTCACTCCCTATTCTATTCTCTAAATGTCAACTTTCCATGAAAAAGTATTGTATTTGTGCAGTGGCAATGTTGACATTTAGTCTTGCAGAAGCAGACAAAAATAGAGTTTTAATTTTTCATGGTATCTTGTTCCAAAGGGCTTCAGCAGTACACCTTACCAAGAAATGTCAATTCTCCTTTCTGGCATGTGGATTTTAATTATCATATTGTCTAGACAGTTCAACACATTCTCCTTAATGACTATCCAACTATCCTTTATTTTCTTCCATCCATCCATCCAGCCATCCATCCATCCATCTACAGCCCTAGTGGTGGTGCTGACCTGTCCCCAGATGGTGCCCTCAGAGTTCTCCACCTGCTCCCAGCGCAGTCTCTTCACACTCATGTGGTTGGTGTCCCCCGCTCGGGGGCTGGACTTGGGCAGAGGGGGAGGCTCGCATGGGGGAGGCAGGGGTGGAGGCGGGGGTGGTGGCACCTTGTGAGCCTGGAGATCTGAGAGGGGGGTTAGGGGGGGCTGGCTCTGTTGCTGCTGGGGAGCTGGTCCCTTGGTCACAGACTGGTTCTGGGGCTGGTAGACGGGGTGGTGGAGCTGGTGGTGCCGCTGTAGGACCTGCTGGGTCTGCCTGAGGGGCTGGGGGGAGGTGGAGGAGGCCTGGTGCAGGGGCTGGGGCTGGCTGAGCTGCCGGGGGAGGTGGCTGGGCCGGGAGGGCTGGGGGGCCAGGCCAGCAAGCGGAGGCTGGGACAGCCTGGTGCTCTGGAGCTGGCGACCAGCCCGGAGCTCCTCCCTGGTGGGCAGCACCTTGTGGTGGGGAGGCCGCTGGGCCAAGAAGACCCGGGGAGGGGGCGGCGGAGGGGGGATGATGGGGTGATGGGGCTGGAAGGACGTCCGCGCGCGGGGGATGTGCTCCGGGGAGAAGCGGACCGGCGGGAGGGGGTCGGAGAACTGGAAGGGGGGCGGGGGCAGCGGGGTCGGGAAGGGGGGCGGGGGCGGAGGGCTCTGGGGGGGCGGTGGGATGTGTTCGGAGCCCGAGGAGTAGGTGAGGGAGGTGGTGTCCTCGCTGCTGCAGCTGTGGTCCTCGCTGCTAGCGCTGCTGAGCTGGCGAGGCAGGAAGCTCGCCTCCTGCTCATCCAGGAAACTCATCTGAAGAGGGTGGACAAAGCACACACACACACACATCTTTTTAATTAGACCTTAACACACCCTATAATCAAATGAATCACCGTTGTGCACCCAGCAACATAGCTCTCAATGGAAACCATGGCAACGCCCGTTGGCGCACCTGTCCATGCCTGTGATGTGATTGTCATAAAAACATACATTTGAACAAGTGTGTGTGTATGTGTGTGTCCAGTGTGTGTATGTGTGTGTCCAGTGTGTGTCCAGTGTGTGTATGTGGGCTCCAGTCTCTCCCACCTCCTCGTAGTCGTTCTCCCCAGGCAGGAAGTCGTCCACCAGGGTGACGCGGTGTCCCAGCTGCTCGCTCAGCGCGTCCAGGAAGCGGTCGGTGTCCCGACTGCGGGGGGGGCGGGAGAAGGTGAACAGCTTCCTGCGGCGGGACAGCGGGCTGGACGGCTCGTCCGGGGGGCTCTCCAGGCTGACGTAGGGGTTGGAGTCGGTGCTGCCAGGGGAGGGGAGGGTGCCGTGGTGGTAGAACTCATACAGCGGGCTGGGGAGGGGCTCCTTCCACGACAGAGACGGACCTGTCTTGCGGTTCCCTGGGGGAGGGAGGGAGAGTGGGGGGGGGGGGGTGGTGCGGGGGGTATGACACAGCATTTAAGCAAGATGGCCACCGGCTTGAGTCGGAGGCACCTCCTGCAGAGTCCAAACTGCTGAGTGACCTGCTGGGTCAGAGCTACAGCTGGCCGCATCTGGTTCCATCTGGTTCTTAAATCCCTGCTGTCTGATCAGAAATGTCAGTGATGAGGAGACCTCCTGTTTACTGGAACTCATGACAGTCTGAAGTCACGGGTCGGATGTGCGTTATCGTGGCAACAGTGTCAATCGAAAGCATCATCAACTGCTTGCAGGGTGTGTGTGCTGTAGGTGTGCGCTAGCGCAGCAGCAGTGTAGTACCTGTGTTAGCGTGTGTGAGGGGGGAGTGCGTTTGGCCCCGCCCCTCGGGGTCAGGGGAGGAGCCAGTCTGCTGCGCCGTCCCACTCCTCCCCGAGTACACGCCCTCCAGCTCCGCGTACACGCCTGACATCTGGAGGTGGGGCGTGGTGGAAGCAGTTAGCACACTGGCACACTTCACATCTTTATTCAAAGGTCTGCTTGGGACGCATTAACGCACAAACGTTGTAAACCATTGGCCGGGCCAGAACCGCATTTAAGTCCAAACAATCAAAGGTTTTCAATGCGTTTAGCTTCGAAGCAAAGGTCAACCATGCGTTAATGAGAGTCTTTTTGTTGTTGTTGTTGCAGACTTTCAAATGAAGGTGAGTTTGAAAGCACAGATAACATGGTCTAGAATGTGATGTGTGTCCAGACCAGGTGGATGGATGGAGCAGTGCTGTGTGGAGCTTCTACCCACGTTTTTGAGGTCGGGGGACTCTGGGAAGGAGGTCCCATCTCCACACTGCCTCTCCTCAGGGGTCTCCGAGGGCTCCACGTGGATCCCTGAGAGAGACACGGGCAGGGGCACGGACAGACAGGTGGACAGACACAGAGAGACAGGTGGACACAGACAGACAGACAGACAGACAGACAGACAGACAGACAGACAGACAGACAGACAGACAGACAGACAGACAGACAGACAGACAGGCAGACAGACAGAGTGGGACAAGCAGAGGGAGACAGCACTATGAGGATGGAGCAGTAGACGCGAAGCACAGCTGCAGTGTGGCACAGCTATAGACACCTGTACAGATCACAGATAACTATAGACACCTGTACAGATCACAGATAACTATAGACACCTGTACAGATCACAGATAACTATAGACACCTGTACAGATCACAGATAACTATAGACACCTGTACAGATCACAGATAACTACAGACACCTGTACAGTCTACTTGGCTGAAGATCACATCATCCTTGGATGAATCTAAGATAGGAATCCTCAACCAATCGTGTTGTGCAAATCTTCAGTTAGGATTCCATCCAAGTGAGCATGACAGCTGTGTTGTTCTACCAGTCATGTATGTGCAAGCAGCCATGTCCTTCCTTCCTCCCATCCTCCTATTTGAGTCCCTCCACACCCTCTCTTCCACCCCCTCCTCTGCCCCCCGTCCTCCTCCCCTCCTCCCAGGCAGCGTACCCATCCCCAGGTGGGTCCCGATGATGCAGTCGTCGGAGCTCCTCTCTCTGAGGCTGCTCCGGTGGGAGGAGCTTGTCACGCGCATGGAGCTGCTCCTCCGATGGTGCTCCGGGGCCAACAGCCCCTCTGACTCAGGCTCCGCTGTGGACACACACGCACGCACACACATTCGCACACATTCACACACAAACGAACACACACTCATTAAGTTCACTTGTTATTTGCTTATACATGTAAACGTAATTACTTATTGACTTACAGAACCATCAAGGGAAAAGTTGCGTTATGTAACATTATGTTACAGTATTTACATAACTCCAAACAACAACATCAATCCATTATATTACACACAAGGTAGTTACTCACCAAATTATTACATAAACCCACAGTAACCTACTTTCTTATCACACGGACAACATATAAGACTACTCCATCCACCCCTACATCCAGGGTCTAGTGAGGGGAGTCTGTACCTGCCGTCTTGAAGCCCAGGAAGCGGGAGATCTTGCCCTGGCAGTGTTCCTGCTCCTCATAGGTCAGTAGCTGGTAGATAAACTGCCAGATCAGCTGCTTGGCTGGTGTGTCCAGTACTGGGAACACGTCGACGATGAGTGTGTCCACGTTCCTGAACACACACAGACAGGCAAGGGCATCAGATCATCCTTTTCTTGTAGAAGAGTATCAAAAGCCTCCAATGTGTCCTTTATGTCTCCTTTTCTCTTTCTTGATATAGTATTCATCTCTAGGTGATTTGTTTCTCGGATTCTCCATCCTCTCCTCCTCCCACCCCAGCACACCCCTCCTCTCCACAACCCCTCTCCCTCCTCTCCTCCCTCTGCTCCTCCCATACCGCCCCTCCAGCACCCCTCCTCTGCCCCTGTCTCCTCCTCCCTGCCCTTGCCCCCTCTCCTCCCCCCTTCCTCTCCAACCTGTGCTGGAAGAAGGTCTCCAGGGATTTGCAGACGGTGTATCTCTCCTGGACAGTCAGCAGGTGGTCAAGCTGCTGGCTGAAGGTGCGCCCGTGGACCTTGATGCTGGGGGGGAGGATCTCCGCCACCCACTGGAGGGAACTGAGGGCTGGGGAGCGGGACCGGGGCGGGGGCCCGGCCGGGGGAGCCAGAGGGGGGCAGTCGACCGGCTCCGTCTGGTCGGAGGGGGAGTGGAAGGTGGGGCCGTCCTCGACCACCAGGGTGGGTATGGCGCCGCTGCCCTGGAGCATGGAGACCACCTTCTCATGGGAGCAGCTCCTGGGGAACACAGACCAGACACCTCCGTCTGTCCAGCGCTCACCACCAACCAACGTCTGGGTGAAACCTCCCGAGGCTACAGAAGATGTGTCCTACAAGCCTCAAAGTAGGCGACATCTGGTTCTGTCCTCTGGAGAACCTGAGTCAGATGTCACTACATTCCCTATCCTTCACCATCCTCCAACCTTCCCTTCTCTGGCTTTAATATGATGTCTGTAATGAACAACAGAATTCTGAGGAGAACTGCTTCTAACAAATCCTTGCCCTCACTGCCTCTGACAGCTCATCCTCCCATATGACCTTTGCCCTGCTCCTGGAGATACAGACCGCCTCTGTAGCTCTGCTCCTCACTCCTACCTGGAATCATAATGACTGCAGAGGTGGACTTATGTGGAGAGATGGTGGGTAAGTCTAGAGGCTACAAGAAATGTATTGATTACTGTGAGAGTCCGAGGATGAACACCAATTTATACATTCGTTTTCAGCTGTATCGTTATCAGATTACCGGCCCACACACAGACACACACATGCACACACACACAGACACACACACACACACTAACTAACCTCATGTCCAGCCCGTTGAGAAAGAGGATCCGATCTCCAGGTTTGAGTCCACAGTCCTCTGCAGGGCTGTCTAAGGACGGAAGGAAGGATTTATGATAGGAAAGTATGTAGTTAATAAAAATACATCAATGTTATCATTACTGGTCATACAGGGTCATAGACTTGAACTTGGCCATACAATGTTTATTCCTGGCCATTATTATGTGGCAATATTTGAGCAAAAACACAATATTATCTTATTGTTGTTATTATTATTTTTGGACAGCTATAGGAATGGACGGACAAACTGACAGATTGATAAATAGATGGATAGATAGATGGATAGACAGATGGATAGATGGATAGATACATTTGCCAATCACATTTGAGAGACACGAGACCAGAGTGTACTCTGGGGGCGGTGCGGTCCCCGCCTCCCTGCCTGTGCATCACGATCTCATACGCCCACTGTTGATCCATATCTGTCTCTCCATAAGGCCCACTGAGTCAGCCTGCACCAGCCCCCTGGAGGTGGGCGCACGCAGCTCCGTCATCACCACACACACACACACACACACAAGCACACACACAGACACACGCTCACACCTCCTCCTCCTCCAGCTTCCAGCACCCAGACAGAGAAACATCCGGCAAACCCCCATAACAACTCCTCCATTTCTCCCGCTATGAATAACTATGGTCCTCACACTAGGGAGTCTACATAAACAATGTTCACCTCCCAGGTATGACCTACACTCATCTTAGTTCTTCAGTCTTCAAATTCTGTCTGACCTGAATGTTCAGCCTCCAGCTTCCCTCCCTCCAGTGACTCAGAAAACACCTCCATTTCCTGTACCTGGGCTACAGTGAAGGGAACACATCCTGATCTCCCATCAGCCCCTGCAGCACCCACCTGGGATAACAGAGTCAATGCAGACGGGGGCGTGGCCTCTCAGGGTGAAGCCGAAACTCTGGTTCCCTCTGTATACGCGCACCGTCCTAAAGGAGAGACAGGAAAGGCAGAGAGAGAGAGACGGACAGAGAGAGAGAGAATGAGACAGAGTGTGAGAGAGAGAGAGAGAGAGAGAGAGAGAGAGAGAGAGAGAGAGAGAGAGAGAGAGAGAGAGAGAGAGAGAGAGAGAGAGAGAGAGAGAGAGAGAGAGAGTGTACAGGTGCTCCATGCATAATTATTGGAGAGACTGTTTGGAAAGTTTACAGTGTATTCAGATCACATTCACACCAAGCTGTGTTTTCAACCTTAACAAAAATATATAAGACCCCCCCCCCCCCCCCCCCCCCCCCCCCCCGACGTCCGCACCAACACCACCACAGACACACACACACACACCACCATGCAGCCATCTCCAAGTCAAACACCACCTCTAGGGAAGGCTGTCTCCGTTGCCATAGAAACTGCTCAAGGCAATGACAGAGATGTAAACAGGAGTAGCACAGACAGAGAAGGAGGACAGAGATAGCAAAATCACATCTTCTCCTCCCAATTGTCTGTCTGACGGTTACATAAATCGGGCTGAATACAGAAGGGTTCACTGAATACGGAGGGTGACTGCAGGCTCAGCGTGCTGTGTGTGTGTGTGTGTGCAAAGATGTAGGAAAGTGATCTAATATCTTGCAGGCTCAGCACTGCTGTGTGTGTGTGTGTGTGCACGTGTTTGTGTGTGTGTAGGTGGGAGTGTATGTGTGTGTACGATCCTACTGCAGCTGTGGTGTGGAACGCCAGATATATTAGAAGTGACAGACAGGTAGTCAGGTTGTATCAGCAATATGTCACCAGCTGATTACCAGAACAAAGTAGCTTTCTGTGTCAGCTGAGGTCATCTGCCTGTTTAATACCAGCATCAACACGCTTAGCCAATCACAGAGTATGACCAGGGTCTCTATCTGATAAACCACCAGCGATGTGATGACTGTATGACAAATTCCAACATGCAGTGTGTGGGCGCGTGTGGTATTGTGTATGTGTGTGCTGTGCAGATGCTTAAAGGCTGAGCTTGTAGTAGGAGTGTTTGTCAGCCAATAGCATCATCCTAATCCCACTGTGGTGTTGCAGAGGGACAGCTAGGAAGCTGCAAGCCCTGATCTGAACAGGAACTTAGCTAATTAACTCTGGAGGATATAAAAGCTACAACAAAGATGTAGGAAAGTGATCTAATATCTTGTACAGAAACTGAGATACTAGATAGAGAAAGTAGTACAAGTACATGACTAATACACAAGATTAATGTATATTTAAAACCTTCCAGATTTAATCCCAAAGCCAAACAATCAGAGCATTCCCAAACAGAGAGGGGTTAAGATTAAGGAGGTGATGGTGGAGAGGGGGGGGAGGGGTCACGGGCGAGCGCACATCGCCACTCGTACTCACCTGTGATTGGCTCCGACAGGAGGATGTCCTGACGTCCCTGCCACAGACTTCCTGATCCCCCTCTCCCTCTCTCCTCCACCCCCGCCTCCCTCCCCGGGGTCCCGGGGGACCGAGCTGGCCCGTTTGGACCGGTGGTGGCGGTCGGGGTGGTCCTCGCTGCGGCTGCGCCGGAGCCGTCCCCGGGTGCCAGCCGGCTCGCTGATGCTCTTGCTGCGGCAGATCCGGTTGATCAGGTTCTGAGACACGGCGTCGTCGAAGCGCTGCCGGTGCTTCTTGGGGATGAAGATCCTGGTGAACATCGTGAGAGGAGAACCAGCATGAGAGAGCACAGAGACGGGAAGAGACACTGGAGTCTACGGGGGCTCCCTGGCGAGGGCTGCCCAGACGACGCCTCAGAAACCCTTCTCAGTTGTCTGTGTCGGAAACAAAAACATCCATCGTGAAAGGGGGGTGTGAAGGTCGGTGGCAGCGTCACGCTTCCAGGAGACCCGAGTTGACAGATGCGTCGGCGTCAAATATCATCCGGAGAGACAAGAAAACAAACAGGAGGCAGGAACTTGAAAAGTGAAGCTGATTTCCTTCCCCTGGTCACGGTCAGACCTCTGACAGTGAGGGAGAAGACAGGATCTGGAGGGGTCTGATGGAGGGAGACACGGACGGAGAGGAGGACAGTGCCTGCGTGGTGACTCTGAGGCTGTCCTGTCAGATGTGCCGTCACCGTAGGTTCTCACTCTGCAGCTCGGTGTTGGAGAGCCAGAACACAGCATAAGGAAAGGTGTGGGAGGGAGCGTGGAATCACTGTTACACCAACCTCTCTCTCGCTCTCTCTCTCTCTCTCTGTCTCTTTGTCTCTCTCTCTGTCTCTCTGTCTCTCTCACTGTCTCTCTGCCTCTCTCTGTCTCTCTCTCTTCCCTCCTGCACTCTCACCCCTTGTCATCTTTCCCCTTCCCCATTTATAAACCTCCTATGGATCTGCGCCGTAGAGATAAAGTAGACAGATATTTGACTGTACCTCCTGTCACAATATGTGTTTCATAACACGAGTGATGAACATGTGCTATAATCCGTGCCACCGATCTAAAGGCAACAGCTGACAACCAAAACAAACCGTTTCAGTAAGTGATCAGGACCACAGCCAAGTGTGCAGCCCCCACACACACACACAAACACAGAGTGTTTTAAACAAACCCCAACAAATCAGCTGATCAACATGGTACAAATACTAATGACATTGTTTGTAGGAAAATAAAACCATCCATCCAAATGTAATTTTCGGCTCAGCCACAAATGAAAGGAATTACTGTCAAATTAGTACAATTTAGAGATGTAATCTTAAATACAGCCATATGTAAACAAGGGGGAGGCTCTAGAGCTGCTGATTTCCACCCACACCAGTCTGTGCTGCTGACCTCCTCCAAGCACCTCGTTATTTTATGTTCCAACGACCCGATGAATCAGACCAGCGCCGCCTGGCTGAATGAGTCGGCCTACCGAAGCGGAGGTTCTGAGAAAAAACAACTGAGCGAGCAATTCCACAATGACGAGGGCAGAAAGTTCCAAGAGCTTCTAACGAAAGCATGGCTATGACAATGTGCCTGACTGAAAAAAAGCAAAACAGCCAATTATGCAGAAACAGTAGATAAAACAACTACAGCTAAATCAAGCAAATAGGACAGAGAGGGAGAGAAAAGTGAGAGAGCAGGGAACTTCTGAGCAGATATGAGTTCTGCCCACCATAGGGGAATGTTCAACTAATTAGGCAGATATTCATGTTACGCAGACACTATTCAGAAGCCTGCCAAGGTACTCAGCAGGATAAATATAGATCTATATCACCCAGAACATTCTCTTGACTACATATGTCTGTTTATGGATGAGGGAGAAGGGCTGTTCAACACCTGGCTGAATCATAGTTCAGTGTCATTCGGTTTGTATTGTGGGTGTCTACATCGATTCACAAATGTAAAAAAACAAAAACAATTGGTAGTTTTTTTGTAATGTTATTATTATTTATTTTGATTAAAAATAGCGAAAATTGTGAGTCAATTTTTAATCGATTCGTGACTCCAAGAATCAAATCAAATTGTGAGGTACCAAAAGATTCCCAACCCTACTATATAGTCTCCCAAACAACTAACACAATAACATTCTTGAAATGTTTATTTTTATAATATATGTTTATTTCATTATATAATTCATTATATCATTTATCAGTGTGTGAGCACTGTGTCTGTCTAAATAGCTTAATAGCAACACTTCTAAGTGAGCCTTGTATTTGTAGTGACACACTGATGTGCTGTAGCTTCATCTGTAGGTCTCTCAACATGTGTTTGCTGTGCTGTGTTTCTCAATGTCTAGTGCTGGTTATTCTGTATGTTAACTTATTTATGGATTATTTATAAAAAATGATTTAATTTAATATATACTTAAGACTTAAGACTATGGTCTTAATTGACTTGCCTGGCAAAATAAAAGTAAAATAAATTCCATAAAATGTAGATGTCACAGTGCAAAGCTAATACCTGCAGACGACCACCTGAGTGACCCACCTCTGGCTCACAACCATCACTGTCACCATGACAACTGTGTGTTCACATAGGGGCCCAGAGCAACATCTGCCCAAACAGCCATTTCATCGGAAAAGTTGAGGAAACTGAAAACAGCCTTATCTCTCTGAGAACTAATTGAGTTTCCATGACATGACCTGATTTACAAAGAATGATGCTTTAAAATAACCAAGAGGGGACAAGGCAAATGGAGGGAGGATGAAGGAAGGAGGGGGTGATGAAGGGGAGAGCGTGGAGGGGAGGGGGGGAAGACATTCTAACTAGGAGACCTCATTTCAGTCCCAATGTCCAAAGAGAGAGACACCATTTTACCGCCTTGATCTCATGCTGTGTCTGGAGTGCTGCTCAGTCCTGCACCTGGTCCGTCAGGGTGGACTGGGTGGGCCCATACGCAGTAACATCACGCTCAGATATTCAAGCAGTGATTATGGGCACTGTGTCACCTTCTGGCTGGGCTCCAGGTCCTAGACCAGGTGTAGGTCCATCACAGCTAGATGAGACCAGGTGTAGGTCCATCACAGCTAGATGAGACCAGGTCTAGGTCCATCACAGCTAGATGAGACCAGGTCTAGGTCCATCACAGCCAGATGACACCAGGTCTAGGACCATCACAGCCAGATGAGACCAGGTCTAGGACCATCACAGCCAGATGAGACCAGGTCTAGGTCCATCACAGCTAGATGAGACCAGCAGCGTTCATAACACAGTCACCTGAACACCACAAACTGCAACCGCGGTCATTACACACTACTAAAGCCGGCGATGGTGACAAAGATCAAACATTCCATACAGACTACACATCTCCTACATCCACAAGGATGACAGTTGTTCAAAAAAGCAGCCCCTAACCTCTGGACTCTCTACTGAAAGAGCAGAGGATTTCCCAGAGAGTCAAGGTTCTCTTGTCTTTGTACCTAGCTGTCACTGTGGTGAAGATATTCCCTCCAGCAGCTCCCAGAGCATGTCTCATTTAGATGCTGTGTGTTTACAATCTTCTGCTCAAGGCTTTTTTTTCTTCACAATCCTGTCAGTTCCATAGATACATGCATTCCTTCATTCTCATGCCTCCTACATAAACATTGAAAAGACTATTTCTGTTCAAGTACTTTACCATTGTGTGTGTGTGTGTGTATGCAATCCAGAAACACATTCTGTAGTAACAACCTGGACAACTGACATAGATTACAGACCAGCTGTATCGCACATGATAATGTCGTAACTGACATATCCCAGGAGCAGAGAAAGAAAGGCACAGATGTTGTTTAATCAAGTCTAGAAGTCAGCAACAGTGTATTTCACATTGCATTAAGGATAGGTTTGAGAGCAGCATGACCCTTCAATCCACACTGACACACACATAGACGCACACACACGTTGATGGCATTTGACAGTCATTATCTGTATGACTACGGGCAGTTTCTCTCATTCAGAGCATCACATTTGTCAAAGCGTGTTTACATTCTACTGTGTCACCAGTTCGAAAACACTGAACAAAATATGAGCAAAACCATAAACACACCGTACTCACCCTAAACAGCTCATAGCAGCTCTAGCAGCTTGACATCACACAGAACTGAAGTAACTGCAAGTCATCAGTTGAGGTTCACACTGGCAGGCACAGGTTTAGAGATGGTGCTTAAAGGTATAGGTCCTATGCAGTATTTATTATGGTCTAGAGTTGCCATGGTGCATCGTCCAGAAAGGAAATGGCACACTTGGACCAGCTACAGCTTCTAGCGCAATAATGAGGAGAAAATCCATCGAGTTTTGCAGAAAGAAAGGGAGGGGAGAGAGAGAGAATGAGAGAGATGGCATTTTGAACGGGAAGCTATTATTGGACAAATAAGACGACATTTCATCACGTGGGAGTCCAGAGTAATAACAAACCAATCTAAGGATGTAACAGTGGGCTTGAATATTCATCCATTATTCATGACAATAAATCAAATGCAATAAAACTCAACTTAATTCTCATGACTTCAGATACCAGCCTTTATTAAGGGCCCCTGAAATCACTAATCAACCACAGACCATCATTTTGCTCTGTACTTGTACTGCAGTAAGGCATTGCAACATTGTTTACCTCTTTGTCATTGCAGGAGCACTGGGTGAAAAGGATTTAGCTCCTCATCTCAGTCAGATAATCAGGGTTTAGGGTGTGGCTGCTTCATTAGCCCAGTTCCCCACTGGTGTATGTGTGTGTGTGTGTTTATATCTATGTGTATGGGAGGGGGGGGGGCAGTCAATCAGATTAGAGATTTAGATTACACGGCAGGCAGTTTCATATCAGATGACAGCTGTCCACCTGTCCCTCCCTGGGTTTGGACATGAAAGTACTTGTAATCCGCACAACGTAAAAAGGAAAGGTGCTGAGGGTTCTGGCATTAGTAGTGAGACTCCAGTTTTGCATGAAGTACACTGTCCAGTTTATAATGAAGGAATCTTTCATGACATGTGTGTATCTTGTATATTCAACCTCTGATCAAATTCAAAGCCTTTATCACAAATGAAGCGTTGCTGCAGAGACACCAGAGACAACTCCTGTCCTCCAGCAGCTGTAGATGTTGGGTGGTGTCATCATCTTTGTGACAGCTTTGTCTTCACATAACTGTACACCTTGGCTCTGAAGCCCGGCAGTTTCCCTGAGACAACAGACAGAGAGACTTTGAGTCCACCATGAACCCATCTTTTGTGGCAGATGGAGGCTACCCACTCAAAGGCACTGTGGGATTCATCCATATTAATGGTCCCAAAGCAAGACCCCTTAATCCCTCCCCCAGTAGAATAGACACAGGGAAAAGCCTGTTAAAAATGTCATTGCAAATAAATCCTAACAGATTACCCATACTTTTCACTGGGCCTGTGGAGATGGGGATTGAGGGGTCGGCTGCATCCAACATGGAATGAACCGTAGGAACCGTTTGATGACTTAGCGTACAAACATGAAAAAGACTTCAGCAGCTTAGTTGCTCTGAGGTAAAGGCCCAGTATGGACTGCAATCACCTTTGATTGCAATGTAAGGATAATATGAATCCGAGAATGAAGAGGACAGGCTTGCGAATGAAATCTCAGGAAATGAAATTCACGGACTGGACCTTCCTAAGCCATGTCCCCCCATGACATGCTCACGAAAGAGCAAGGGCTGCTGGGTACCTGATGCTGGAGATGAGCTGGCGCTGATCGTCCGTGATCAGGATGTCCGGAAGGACCGAGGCCAGCCAATCGACTTTCTTCTCTGCAGCGTACTGCTTCAGCACAGCAAATAGCCTCTCTTTCACCTCCGGTTCCTCCCCCAAAATCTGGTCAATCTGGAACACAGCACAAACAGCGTTGGGATGGGAACAGGCTGGTGAAGAGACTAACAGCACGCACACGGTGAAGGGGGCCAGCTGACAAACGCAAATGTGGACAACTTTCTTGTAGCTAGAGTAATCTATCTATTAACTACCATGTTCCACCACAGATTACCCAGCTGCAAGAATGCAACTGACATGCAACCGACCATGGATTGCAGTATCCCCAGTGAGAACTATAAAACCTCTCCTCTCCTCCCCTCACCCCACGCCCCTTTGCCTCACCTTCCTGTTGAACTCCAGAGCCTTGTGCTTGCGGTCCACCCTCAGGCCGTCTCCCCCGCCGCCCCCCTTCCCCCCCAGCTGGTTCTCCTCCAGACTGCCACTGCTCCTCTTCTGCCGCGGGCCCAGACAGAGCACGCCCAGCCGCAGCGTCCGGCCCTGCGAGGCCTTGATCAGGGCCGCCGCCATCTCGTGCTGCCTCACGGGGATGCCGTTCACCTCCATGACGTAGTCCCCGGCCCGCAAGCCCCCTCGGCCGGCTGGGGAGCAGGGAGAGCAGTCCTCCACCAGGAGGGGGCAGTCTCCCACGATGGTGAAGCCGAAACGACCGTCAGGGCCTGGCGTTATGTCCATCTAGGGGTGGAAGAGAAAACCAATAGAGTAAATAGCAGAGACATAATCAGAGGAGAGAGACAGACAGAAAGAGAGAGAGAGAGAGCGAGAGAGACAGAGAAAGAGAGAGAGAGAGACAGAGAGAGATTAACAAACAGTTGTTTGTATGAGAATTTCAAGGCTGTCATTTCAAGTCAATCTCAATAGCAGTGATGTTACAATAGAATCATAAAATATACACAATAGGCTGTACCTCTGTGACTATAAAAACACCCTGAGAGAAACTGAGAGTTCAGACCTGCTGGATGCGTGACACCACTCCGATGCTGGGCGGGATGTTCCTCTGGGTCTGGGCGATGGAGATGACGGCCTGGCTGCCCATCGTGGACACGTTGTTGCCCTCGATCTCCAGCACCTGGTCCCCTGGCTGCAGCCCTGCCAGGTAGGCACTGCTGCCCTCCTCCACAGACAGGATGTAACTGGGACCACTTCCTCCAAGCTGAAAGCCAAACTCCTCTGGCCAGCCCTGATTGGTCGATGGCATGGCGAGGACTTTGAAGAGATAGAGGGGAGGGCATGGGGGAGGCGACAGGAAATGTAAGGGTGTCAGAATGAAAGAGCTGAGATCGAAGAAGGGTTGAGCTGTCGAGGGATACCAGTACAGAGCTAAGATGTCATTGGTATTCAGCGACGGCTGTTTAAAGATGACGACTGAAGCGCAGATCAAATGAGAAGACTTCAAATCCTGGAGGCGCGCTCGTTCCACTTCGTGGACCTGCCTAGGAGTGCAACTCCGGGAGTGACAGAACACGGTGTCCTCTCTCTCTCTCCTCCCCTGCTGAACTCTGCTGGAGCCCTCAGGGGTCACTGACCTGATTCAACTCCTCAGCAGCTAAAAGGAGTCATCGCAGAAGAAGTGCTTTGACCTTGGAGGGACAGAGCACACTCATCGCTCTGAACTTAATCCTTTACAGCCCGGACAAGACTGACACTGAGGCTGTAGCACCTGAGTCTGCCTTGCTACTCAAGCCTGCAAGACCCTGTAAAACATCACTACAACAAACAGGGCTGAAGCAACAGGCGACTTTGTCAGTAAATGGATGATAATGTGTGTAATGTGTCAATAGACGATATCTACAATGTGGGTTCATTGTAATGTATAGTATTGTGGAGGTATTTTAACATACAGCTCAGTGCATGGAATGTGCTACAGCACAAGAACTTGTATGACCTCATTAATTGGTCAACAGACAAATATAGAATAACACTCTTAATTTTGCCTCCTGAGCTAAAGATGGTCTAATATCATTGCATATGACCCAGCTTCTGCTCTTCTTGGCAGGCTCCATAGCTCTGACACAGTAACATGCTCTGACCAAACAGTTGAAACAGTGAGACTTACAGAAATCCTTGGGTGGATAACGTGGACCGGATTTGTTCTGGCGGAAGGAGTATCTGCCCTTCTTGTGCTGTAGAAACTTCTTCATCTTGTCTCAGACTATAAGATAGCACAGGCAAACTGCCTGTCTGTCAATCTCCTCTCCGGACGTCTGAATCGCTCACAGCCTCCCCGGTCAAGGGAGACGGGCCGAGGATTCAGAACGCCCCCGTCCACATGAAGCCCCGCACAGAGAGCCAGGCCCACCTCGTTGTGAGGAAAGGGTGACAGTGCATGATGCGAGATGCCGAGTAGTCAGGGAGGAGCGAGCTACGGAGCCTCTCCTCTGAATCAGCCCGATCCGGCCCTCCGCACACGCAGTGTTAATCAGAAATCTGGGACGAGCTCGCTCCACTCTCTCTCCTTCATCATTCTCTCTCCAAAAAGGGTATTGTGAGGCCTCATTCTTCTATAAATACCCCCCTGCGTCTCTGCTCCTGCTCCCTCTCTCTCGGCTAGGTGGCTCTCTGAGGGATCACTCCTGGCCCAGAATCACTGCAAGGCGATCCAAGAGAGCCTGATGAACATTAACTGGAGCGTCTGCCTGCCCGGTGTGCTGTTGAATGTGTGCTGAAGTGTTTGTAAGCGTGTACTATGCGTGAGTGAGTGTACCTCAGTGTCTGGTCCATTGAAAAGGAGCAGGGGACATTTAAGACTTTGCTGTGGATTAGTGGGATTATGGGCTGAACCTTCAGAGGACACAGGCCCCCCTCAGGAACACATGCCCCTTTGGTTAGACCTGTGGCTCTCGTAGGAGGGTCACTGTGCTCAGATTGGACGATTGTAACATGTTCATAACCTGCTCATGGCTGTGGTGTACGAGTGTGTGTGTGTGTGTGTGTGAGTGTGTGAGTGTGTGTGTGTGTGTGTGTGTGTGTGTGTGTGTGTGTGTGTGTGTGTGTGTGTGTGCGTGTGCGTGTGTTATTAACAAGCACATGTCTCAGTAAGGAACCCTCCAGAGCACAGAGGCCTCCTGAATAATTCAACTTGTATTCCAAAACAGACCCTGTTCCCCTCAATCAAACTCTCATCTTACAACGCACCCAAAATGGCACTCATGTCCATGAGTAACAGAGAGCATGAGATAAAACATTTTCCAGGCTGTTGAGTCCATGGCTAAACAACTCTTTTACTGAGTGGGAATAGGCCTACAGTTCCTATTTCCCATATGGTAATTGCATTAACTGATTTAAATACAACTTTACAAACTTGCAAGGATGAATTCATATAGCAACCTTCACTATCATCAGACATAAATAGGCTATTTTAGATAGCAGATAATGCAATGTGTTGTGAATGACAGTAATTAGGTAGCAAGTTTAGCCAACCACTGAACATGCACATCAGTCTTTTTGGGAGTGTTTAGCCATTAGACTGAGAATACTCATCATGTAAGCATACCTATAAGCATACCTTATATGATGTACAGTAGTCTTTTACAGTCCAGGTGTTAATAGGCTCCTGTACTCCTCTCATCCCGAAGAGCAAGTCCTCCTGTGCTGCTCTACCTTGTTGACGCTGTAACATGAGTGCTGGGACTGTTTGAAAATGCAAGCAGGCAAGCCCAGCAACAAGATCCATCGGGTGTATTGAAGACCTGTAGAATGTCTCTTACAGACTTTGAGTGGCCGAGTAACAACACTGGGGAACACACAGGAGAATCTATGACCATGTTGCCAAATTAACATATGAAACATTGCTTCGATTACACTTTGTTGTCAATGTTTCGAAGTTCAGTCAGAGGCACTTCTTAGTAAACATTATTAGTAAACATAGTTTCCACTTTGTTTGGGCTCGGTGTGTATTGCCGTGATACTAAGTAGAATAATATTACAGATTCATAATGCGCAAAAACATATTTTCCATACTCTGTGATGCACGAAAGTAATAATGTCAAAAGGTTTATTGTGGCTCTGTTGTCAGTGATTTTTCCCTCCAGTCGAACTACATGCTTGTTGTACTGAGTTTATCCCTTTCGTAATTCCTTGCATGCTTCCCGCTAGTAGCATTAGCATTGGAATACCCTATCGACTGCCTGCTATGGTTAGTTAGCAACATGCTAAGGAAGTAAAGCAAATCAATGCTTCCAGAACAGAATGGGCGAGAATGAGGAAACCGGAAAGGGACTGTGTACAGTTCTGGGTAGGGAGCTATATTTTCAATATACACACTAAATAATATGAAAATCAAAACCTACATGAAAGGTCAAAGGCAAGTGTAGCTATTGGGGTGAGAAACAGCAGAACGTTGCCAGTTAAATCGCTGCCAATAGTAAAATACGCGTGTACAGTGAAATCATTACCTAGCTAGCATATTAGCTTGATTGTTACTAGCCATAGTGGACACACCTGTTGCTACCAGGTAGACTTACTAGATTGCAGATTTTACTAGATGGCTATCTCTGCCATTGTATTGTATGGTAGGAGTTGAATTACAGTACAGTAATTTGATTCGATTGTATCATTGTTCGT